>NC_141879.1:12287727-12439242 GCF_056163025.1 Triticum urartu
ATCCAGGCTAAACCCACAGTAAGATCCCCTCCGTGTAGACCCGACGCGTCCGTTTCCCCCCTCCAGGTGCCGGCGTCGGCGCCGTCCGTGTGAGGGGGCACACCCCGGAGACGCATGCCGCCTCTTCGGACATGCCAGCACACCACCCCGCATGTATGAGGGCCCGGTGCGACGCTCGGGTGGCATTGCTACCCCCCCCCCCCACGGCCCCCGTCCCGCCTAACCCTGTAGCGTTTGACCACGGGATCTAGCCCTTTGACTTTGCACGGACGGGTTTTGACCAGTGGAACTATCCACCCGGTCGTGTTAGGTTAGCCCATACGAACACTTTACAGCAACATCCGGGCCAAACCCACAGTAAGATCCCCTCCCTGTAGACCCGACGCGTCCGTTTCCCCCCTCCAGGTGCCGGCGGCGGCGCCGTCCGTGTGAGGGGGCACACCCCGGAGACGCGTGCCGCCTCTTCGGACATGCCTGCACACCACCCCGCATGTATGAGGGCCCGGTGCGACGCTCGGGTGGCATTGCTACCCCCCACGGCCCACGTCCCGCCTAACCCTGTAGCGTTTGACGACGGGATCTAGCCCTTTGACTTTGCACGGACGCGTTTTAACCAGTGGAACTATCCACCCGGTCGTGTTAGGTCAGCCCACACGAACACTTTAGAGCAACATCCGGGCCAAACCCACAGTAAGATCCCCTCCCTGTAGACCCGACGCGTCCGTTTCCTCCCTTCAGGTGCCGGCGGCGGCGCCGTCCGTGTGAGGGGGCACACCCCGGAGACGCGTGCCGCCTCTTCGGACATGCCAGCACACCATCCCGCATGTATGAGGGCCCGGCGCCACGCTCGGGTGGCATTGCTACCCCCCCCCACGGCCCCCGTCCCGCCTAACCCTGTAGCGTTTGACCACGGGATCTAACCCTTTGACTTTGCACGGACGGGTTTTGACCAGTGGAACTATCGACCCGGTCGTGTTAGGTCAGCCTATACGAACACTTTAGAGCAACATCCGGGCCAAACCCACATTAAGATCCCCTCTGTGTAGACCCGACGCGTCCGTTTCCCCCCTCCAGGTACCGGCGTCGGCGCCGTCCGTGTGAGGGTGCACACCCCGGAGACGCGTGCCGCCTCTTCGGACATGCCAGCACACCATCCCGCATGTATGAGGGCCCGGTGCGACGCTCGGGTGGCATTGCTACCCCCCCACGGCCCCCGTCCCGCCTAACCCTGTAGCGTTTGACCACGGGATCTAGCCCTTTGACTTTGCACGGACGGGTTTTGACCAGTGGAACTATCCACCCGGTCGTGTTAGGTCAGCCCATACGAACACTTTAGAGCAACATCCGGGCCAAACCCACACTAAGATCCCCTCCCTGTAGACCCGACGCGTCCGTTTCCCCCCTCCAGGTGCCGGCGGCGGCGCCGTCCGTGTGAGGGTGCACACCCCGGAGACGCGTGCCGCCTCTTCGGACATGCCTGCACACCACGCCGCATGTATGAGGGCCCGGTGCGACGCTCGGGTGGCATTGCTACCCCCCACGGCCCACGTCCCGCCTAACCCTGTAGCGTTTGACGACGGGACCTAGCCCTTTGACTTTGCACGGACGCGTTTTAACCAGTGGAACTATCCACCCGGTCATGTTAGGTCAGCCCATACGAACACTTTAGAGCAACATCCGGGCCAAACCCATAGTAAGATCCCCTCCCTGTAGACCCGACGCGTCCGTTTCCCCCCTTCAGGTGCCGGCGGCGGCGCCGTCCGTGTGAGGGGGCACACCCCGGAGACGCGTGCCGCCTCTTCGGACATGCTAGCACACCACCCCGCATGTATGAGGGCCCGGTGTGACGCTCGGGTGGCTTTGCTAACCCCAACGGCCCCCGTCCCGCCTAACCCTATAGTGTTTGACCACGGGATCTAGCCCTTTGACTTTGCACGGACGGGTTTTGACCAGTGGAACTATCGACCCGGTCGTGTTAGGTCAGCCCATACGAACACTTTAGAGAAACATCCGGGCCAAACCCACAGTAAGATCCCCTCCCTGTAGACCCGACGCGTCCGTTTCCCCCCTTCAGGTGCCGGCGGCGGCGCCGTCCGTGTGAGGGGGCACACCCCGGAGACGCGTGCCGCCTCTTCGGACATGCCTACACACCACCCCGCATGTATGAGGGCCCGGTGCGACACTCGGGTGGCATTGCTACCCCCCCACGGCCCTCGTCCCGCCTAACCCTGTAGCGTTTGACCACGGGATCTAGCCCTTTGACTTTGCACGGACTGGTTTTGACCAGTGGAACTATCCACCCGGTCTTGTTAGGTCAGCCCATACGAACACTTTAGAGCAACATCCGGGCCAAACCCACAGTAAGATCCCCTCCCTGTACACCCGACGCATCCGTTTCCCCCCTCCAGGTGCCGACGGCGGCGCCGTCCGTGTGAGGGGGCACACCCCGGAGACGCGTGCCGCCTCTTCGGACATGCCAGCACACCATCTCGCATGTATGAGGGCCCGGTGCGACGCTCGGGTGGCATTGCTACCCCCCCCCACGGCCCCCGTCCCGCCTAACCCTGTAGCGTTTGACCACGGGATCTAGCCCTTTGACTTTGCACGGACGGGTTTTGACCAGTGGAACTATCGACCCGGTCGTGTTAGGTCAGCCCATACGAACACTTTAGAGCAACATCCGGGCCAAACCCACAGTAAGATCCCCTCCGTGTAGACCCGACACGTCCGTTTCCCCCTCTAGGTGCCAGCGTCGACGCCGTCCGTGTGAGGGGGCACACCCCGGAGACGCGTGCCGCCTCTTCGGACATGCCAGCACACCACCCCGCATGTATGAGGGCCCGGTGCGACGCTCGGGTGGCATTGCTACCCCCCCCACGGCCCCCGTCCCGCTTAACCCTATAGCGTTTGACCACGGGATCTAGCCCTTTGACTTTGCACGGACACGTTTTAACCAGTGGAACTATCCACCCGGTCGTGTTAGGTCAGCCCATACGAACACTTTAGAGCAACATCCAGGCCAAACCCACAGTAAGTTCCCCTCCCTGTAGACCCGACGCGTCCGTTTCCCCCCTTCCGGTGCCGGCGCCGGCGCCGTCCGTGTGAGGGGGCACACCCCGGAGATGCGTGCTGCCTCTTCGGACATGCCAGCACACCATCCCGCATGTATGAGGGCCCGGTGCGACGCTCGGGTGGCATTGCTACCCCCCCCCCCCCCCACGGCCCCCGTCCCGCCTAACCCTGTAGCGTTTGACCACGGGATCTAGCCCTTTGACTTTGCACGGACGGGTTTTGACCAGTGGAACTATCCACCCGGTCGTGTTAGGTTAGCCCATACGAACACTTTAGAGCAACATCCGGGCCAAACCCACAGTAAGATCCCCTCCCTGTAGACCCGACGCGTCCGTTTCCCCCCTCCAGGTGCCGGCGGCGGCGCCGTCCGTGTGAGGGGGCACACCCTGGAGACGCGTGCCGCCTCTTCGGACATGCCTGCACACCACCCCGCATGTATGACGGCCCGGTGCGACGCTCGGGTGGCATTGCTACCCCCCACGGCCCCCGTCCCGCCTAACCCTGTAGCGTTTGACCACGGGATCTAGCCCTTTGACTTTGCACGGACGGGTTTTGACCAGTGGAACTATCGACCCGGTCGTGTTAGGTCAGCCTATACGAACACTTTAGAGCAACATCCGGGCCAAACCCACAGTAAGATCCCCTCCGTGTAGACCCGACGCGTCCGTTTCCCCCCTCCAAGTGCCGGCGTCAGCGCCGTCCGTGTGAGGGGGCACACCCCGGAGACACGTGCCGCCTCTTCGGACATGCCTGCACACCACCCCGCATGTATGACGGCCCGGTGCGACGCTCGGGTGGCATAGCTACCCCCCAACGGCCCCCGTCCTGCCTAACCCTGTAGCGTTTGACCACGGGATCTAGCCCTTTGACTTTGCACGGACGGGTTTTGACCAGTGGAACTATCGACCCGGTCGTGTTAGGTCAGCCTATACGAACACTTTAGAGCAACATCCGGGCCAAACCCACAGTAAGATCCCCTCCGTGCAGACCCGACGCGTCCGTTTCCCCCCTCCAAGTGCCGGCGTCGGCGCCGTCCGTGTGAGGGGGCACACCCCGGAGACGCGTGCCGCCTCTTCGGACGTGCCAGCACACCACCCCGCATGTATGAGGGCCCGGTGCGACGCTCGGGTGGCATTGCTACCCCCCCCCCCCCACGGCCCCCGTCCCGCCTAACCCTGTAGCGTTTGACCACGGGATCTAGCCCTTTGACTTTGCACGGACGGGTTTTGACCAGTGGAACTATCCACCCGGTCGTGTTAGGTCAGCCCATACGAACACTTTAGAGCAACATCCGGGCCAAACCCACACTAAGATCCCCTCCCTGTAGACCCGACGCGTCCGTTTCCCCCCTCCAGGTGCCGGCGGCGGCGCCGTCCGTGTGAGGGTGCACACCCCGGAGACGCGTGCCGCCTCTACGGACATGCCTGCACACCACGCCGCATGTATGAGGGCCCGGTGCGACGCTCGGGTGGCATTGCTACCCCCCACGGCCCACGTCCCGCCTAACCCTGTAGCGTTTGACGACGGGATCTAGCCCTTTGACTTTGCACGGACGCGTTTTAACCAGTGGAACTATCCACCCGGTCGTGTTAGGTCAGCCCATACGAACACTTTAGAGCAACATCCGGGCCAAACCCACAGTAAGATCCCCTCCCTGTAGACCCGACGCGTCCGTTTCCCCCCTTCAGGTGCCGGCGGCGGCGCCGTCCGTGTGAGGGGGCACACCCCGGAGACGCGTGCCGCCTCTTCGGACATGCTAGCACACCACCCCGCATGTATGAGGGCCCGGTGTGACGCTCGGGTGGCTTTGCTACCCCCCAACGGCCCCCGTCCCGCCTAACCTTGTAGTGTTTGACCACGGGATCTAGCCCTTTGACTTTGCACGGACGGGTTTTGACCAGTGGAACTATCGACCCGGTCGTGTTAGGTCAGCCCATACGAACACTTTAGAGAAACATCCGGGCCAAACCCACAGTAAGATCCCCTCCCTGTAGACCCGACGCGTCCGTTTCCCCCCTTCAGGTGCCGGCGGCGGCGCCGTCCGTGTGAGGGGGCACACCCCGGAGACGCGTGCCGCCTCTTCGGACATGCCTACACACCACCCCGCATGTATGAGGGCCCGGTGCGACACTCGGGTGGCATTGCTACCCCCCCACGGCCCTCGTCCCGCCTAACCCTGTAGCGTTTGACCACGGGATCTAGCCCTTTGACTTTGCACGGACGGGTTTTGACCAGTGGAACTATCCACCCGGTCTTGTTAGGTCAGCCCATACGAACACTTTAGAGCAACATCCGGGCCAAACCCACAGTAAGATCCCCTCCCTGTACACCCGACGCATCCGTTTCCCCCCTCCAGGTGCCGACGGCGGCGCCGTCCGTGTGAGGGGGCACACCCCGGAGACGCGTGCCGCCTCTTCGGACATGCCAGCACACCATCTCGCATGTATGAGGGCCCGGTGCGACGCTCGGGTGGCATTGCTACCCCCCCCCCCCCCCACGGCCCCCGTCCCGCCTAACCCTGTAGCGTTTGACCACGGGATCTAGCCCTTTGACTTTGCACGGACGGGTTTTGACCAGTGGAACTATCGACCCAGTCGTGTTAGGTCAGCCCATACGAACACTTTAGAGCAACATCCGGGCCAAACCCACAGTAAGATCCCCTCCGTGTAGACCCGACACGTCCGTTTCCCCCTCTAGGTGCCAGCGTCGACGCCGTCCGTGTGAGGGGGCACACCCCGGAGACGCGTGCCGCCTCTTCGGACATGCCAGCACACCACCCCGCATGTATGAGGGCCCGGTGCGACGCTCGGGTGGCATTGCTACCCCCCCCCCCACGGCCCCCGTCCCGCCTAACCCTATAGCGTTTGACCACAGGATCTAGCCCTTTGACTTTGCACGGACACGTTTTAACCAGTGGAACTATCCACCCGGTCGTGTTAGGTCAGCCCATACGAACACTTTAGAGCAACATCCAGGCCAAACCCACAGTAAGATCCCCTCCCTGTAGACCCGACGCGTCCGTTTCCCCCCTTCCGGTGCCGGCGGCGGCGCCGTCCGTGTGAGGGGGCACACCCCGGAGATGCGTGCTGCCTCTTCGGACATGCCAGCACACCATCCCGCATGTATGAGGGCCCGGTGCGACGCTCGGGTGGCATTGCTACCCCCCCCCCCCCCACACGGCCCCCGTCCCGCCTAACCCTGTAGCGTTTGACCACGGGATCTAGCCCTTTGACTTTGCACGGACGGGTTTTGACCAGTGGAACTATCCACCCGGTCGTGTTAGGTCAGCCCATACGAACACTTTAGAGCAACATCCGGGCCAAACCCACAGTAAGATCCCCTCCTTGTAGACCCGACGCGTTCGTTTCCCCCCTCCAGGTGCCGGCGTCGGCGCCATCCGTGTGAGGGGGCACACCCCGGAGACGCGTGCCGCCTCTTCGGACATGCCAGCACACCATCCCGCATGTATGAGGGCCCGGTGCGACGCTCGGGTGGCATTGCTACCCCCCCACGGCCCCCGTCCCGCCTAACCCTGTAGCGTTTGACCACGGGATCTAGCCCTTTGACTTTGCACGGACGGGTTTTGACCAGTGGAACTATCCACCCGGTCGTGTTAGGTTAGCCCATACGAACACTTTAGAGCAACATCCGGGCCAAACCCACAGTAAGATCCCCTCCCTGTAGACCCGACGCGTCCGTTTCCCCCCTCCAGGTGCCGGCGGCGGCGCCGTCCGTGTGAGGGGGCACACCCCGGAGACGCGTGCCGCCTCTTCGGACATGCCTGCACACCACCCCGCATGTATGAGGGCCCGGTGCGACGCTCGGGTGGCATTGCTACCCCCCACGGCCCCCGTCCCGCCTAACCCTGTACCGTTTGACCACGGGATCTAGCCCTTTGACTTTGCACGGACGGGTTTTGACCAGTGGAACTATCGACCCGGTCGTGTTAGGTCAGCCTATACGAACACTTTAGAGCAACATCCGGGCCAAACCCACAGTAAGATCCCCTCCGTGTAGACCCGACGCGTCCGTTTCCCCCCTCCAAGTGCCGGCGTCAGCGCCTTCCGTGTGAGGGGGCACACCCCGGAGACGCGTGCCGCCTCTTCGGACATGCCTGCACACCACCCCGCATGTATGAGGGCCCGGTGCGACGCTCGGGTGGCATAGCTACCCCCCAACGGCCCCCGTCCTGCCTAACCCTGTAGCATTTGACCACGGGATCTAGCCCTTTGACTTTGCACGGACGGGTTTTGACCAGTGGAACTATCGACCCGGTCGTGTTAGGTCAGCCTATACGAACACTTTAGAGCAACATCCGGGCCAAACCCACAGTAAGATCCCCTCCGTGCAGACCCGACGCGTCCGTTTCCCCCCTCCAAGTGCCGGCGTCGGCGCCGTCCGTGTGAGGGGGCACACCCCGGAGACGCGTGCCGCCTCTTCGGACATGCCAGCACACCACCCCACATGTATGAGGGCCCGGTGCGACGCTCGGGTGGCATTGCTACCCCCCCCCACGGCCCCCGTCCCGCCTAACCCTGTAGCGTTTGACCACGGGATCTAGCCCTTTGACTTTGCACGGACGGGTTTTGACCAGTGGAACTATCGACCCGGTCGTGTTAGGTCAGCCTATACGAACACTTTAGAGCAACATCCGGGGCAAACCCACAGTAAGATCCCCTCCCTGTAGACCCGACGTGTCCGTTTCCCCCCTTCAGGTGCCGGTGGCGGCGCCGTCCATGTGAGGGGGCACACCCCGGAGACGCGTGCCGCCTCTTCGGACATGCCAGCACACCACCCCGCATGTATGAGGGCCCGGTGCGACGCTCGGGTGGCATTGCTACCCCCCAACGGCCCCCGTCCCGCCTAACCCTGTAGCCTTTGAACACGGGATCTAGCCCTTTGACTTTGCACGGACGGGTTTTGACCAGTGTAACTATAGACCCGGTCATGTTAGGTCAGCCCATATGAACACATTAGAGAACCATCCGGGCCAAACCCACAGTAAGATCCCCTCCCTGTAGACCCGACGCGTCCGTTTCCCCCCTCCAGGTGCCGGCGGCGGCGCCGTCCGTGTAAGGGGGCACACCCCGGAGACGCGTGCCGCCTCTTCGGACATGCCAGCACACCACCCCGCATGTATGAGGGCCCGGTGCGACGCTCGGGTGGCATTGCTAACCTACAACGGCCCCCGTCCCGCCTAACCCTATAGCGTTTGACCACGGGATCTAGCCCTTTGACTTTGCACGGACGGGTTTTGACCAGTGGAACTATCGACCCGGTCGTGTTAGGTCAGCCCATACGAACACTTTAGAGCAACATCCGTGCCAAATCCACAGTAAGATCCCCTCCGTGTAGACCTGACCTTTCCGTTTCCCCCTCCAGGTGCCGGCGTCGGTGCCGTCCGTGTGAGGGGGCACACCCCGGAGAAGCGTGCCGCCTCTTCGGACATGCCAGCACACCACCCCGCATGTATGAGGGCCCGGTGCGACGCTCGGGTGGCATTGCTACCCCCCCCCCCACGGCCCCCGTCCCGCCTAACCCTGTAGCGTTTGACCACGGGATCTAGCCCTTTGACTTTGCACGGACACGTTTTAACCAGTGGAACTATCCACCCGATCGTGTTAGGTCAGCCTGTACGAACACTTTAGAGCAACATCCAGGCCAAACCCACAGTAAGATCCCCTCCCTGTAGACCCGACGCGTCCGTTTCCCCCTTTCGGAGCCGCGGCGGCGCCGTCCGTGTGAGGGGGCACACCCCGGAGACGCGTGCCGCCTCTTCGGACATGCCTGCACACCACCCCGCATGTATGAGGGCCCGGTGCGACGCTCGGGTGGCATTGCTACCCCCCACGGCCCCCGTCCCGCCTAACCCTGTAGCGTTTGACCACGGGATCTAGCCCTTTGACTTTGCACGGACGCGTTTTGACCAGTGGAACTATCCACCCGGTCGTGTTAGGTCAGCCCATACAAACACTTTAGAGCATCATCCGGGCCAAACCCACAGTAAGATCCCCTCCCTGTAGACCCGACGCGTCCGTTTCCCCCCTCCAAGTGCCGGCGTCAGCGCCGTCCGTGTGAGGGGGCACACCCCGGAGACGCGTGCCGCCTCTTCGGACATGCCAGCACACCACCCCGCATGTATGAGGGCCCGGTGCGATGCTCGGGTGGCACTGCTACCCCCCACGGCCCCCGTCCCGCCTAACCCTGTAGCGTTTGACCACGGGATCTAGCCCTTTGACTTTGCACGGACGCGTTCTAACCAGTGGAACTATCCACCCGGTCGTGTTAGGTCAGCCCATACGAACACTTTAGAGCAACATGCGGGCCAAACCCACAGTAAGATCCCCTCCCTGTAGACCCAACGCGTCCGTTTCCCCCCTTCAGGTGCCGGCGGCGGCGGCGTCCGTGTGAGGGGGCACACCCCGGAGACGCGTGCCGCCTCTTCGGACATGCCAGCACACCACCCCGCATGTATGAGGGCCCGGTGTGACGCTCGGGTGGCATTGCTACCCCCCCACGGCCCCCGTCCCGCCTAACCCTGTAGCGTTTGACCACGGGATCTAGCCCTTTGACTTTGCACGGACGGGTTTTGACCAGTGGAACTATCGACCCGGTCGTGTTAGGTCAGCCTATACGAACACTTTAGAGCAACATCCGGGCCAAACCCACAGTAAGATCCCCTCCGTGCAGACCCGACGCGTCCGTTTCCCCCCTCCAAGTGCCGGCGTCGGCGCCGTCCGTGTGAGGGGGCACACCCCGGAGACGCGTGCCGCCTCTTCGGACATGCCAGCACACCACCCCGCATGTATGAGGGCCCGGTGCGACGCTCGGGTGGCATTGCTACCCCCCCCCATGGCCCCCGTCCCGCCTAACCCTGTAGCGTTTGACGACGGGATCTAGCCCTTTGACTTTGCACGGACGCGTTTTGACCAGTGGAACTATCGACCCGGTCCTGTTAGGTCAGCCTATACGAACACTTTAGAGCAACATCCGGGCCAAACCCACAGTAAGATCCCCTCCCTGTAGACCCGACGTGTCCGTTTCCCCCCTTCAGGTGCCGGCGGCGGCGCCGTCCATGTGAGGGGGCACACTCCGGAGACGCGTGCCGCCTCTTCGGACATGCCAGCACACCACCCCGCATGTATGAGGGCCCGGTGCGACGCTCGGGTGGCATTGCTACCCCCCAACGGCCCCCGTCCCGCCTAACCCTGTAGCGTTTGAACACGGGATCTAGCCCTCTGACTTTGCACGGACGGGTTTTGACCAGTGGAACTATAGACGCGGTCGTGTTAGGTCAGCCCATATGAACACATTAGAGAACCATCCGGGCCAAACCCACAGTAAGATCCCCTCCCTGTAGACCCGACGCGTCCGTTTCCCCCCTCCAGGTGCCGGCGGCGGCGCCGTCCGTGTAAGGGGGCACAACCCGGAGACGCGTGCCGCCTCTTCGGACATGCCAGCACACCACCCCGCATGTATGAGGGCCCGGTGCGACGCTCGGGTGGCATTGCTAACCCCCAACGGCCCCTGTCCCGCCTAACCCTGTAGCGTTTGACCACGGGATCTAGCCCTTTGACTTTGCATGGACGGGTTTTGACCAGTGGAACTATCCACCCGGTCGTGTTAGGTCAGCCCATACGAACACTTTAGAGCAACATCCGGGCCAAATCCACAGTAAGATCCCCTCCGTGTAGACCCGACCGGTCCGTTTCCCCCTCCAGGTGCCGGCGTCGGCGCCGTCCGTGTGAGGGGGCACACCCCGGAGAAGCGTGCCGCCTCTTCGGACATGCCAGCACACCACGCCGCATGTATGAGGGCCCGGTGCGACGCTCGGGTGGCATTGCTACCCCCCCCCCACGGCCCCCGTCCCGCCTAACCCTGTAGCGTTTGACCACGGGATCTAGCCCTTTGACTTTGCACGGACACGTTTTAACCAGTGGAACTATCCACCCGATCGTGTTAGGTCAGCCCATACGAACACTTTAGAGCAACATCCAGGCCAAACCCACAGTAAGATCCCCTCCCTGTAGACCCGACGCGTCCGTTTCCCCCTTCCGAAGCCGCGGCGGCGCCGTCCGTGTGAGGGGGCACACCCCGGAGACGCGTGCCGCCTCTTCGGACATGCCTGCACACCACCCCGCATGTATGAGGGCCCGGTGCGACTCTCGGGTGGCATTGCTACCCCCCACGGCCCCCGTCCCGCCTAACCCTGTAGCGTTTGACCACGGGATCTAGCCCTTTGACTTTGCACGGACGCGTTTTGACCAGTGGAACAATCCACCCGGTCGTGTTAGGTCATCCCAAACAAACACTTTAGAGCAACATCCGGGCCAAACCCACAGTAAGATCCCCTCCCTGTAGACCCGACGCGTCCGTTTACCCCCTTCAGGTGCCGGCGGCGGCGCCGTCCGTGTGAGGGGGCACACCCCGGAGACGTGTGCCGCCTCTTCGGACATGCTAGCACACCACCCCGCATGTATGAGGGCCCGGTGTGATGCTCGGGTGGCATTGCTACCCCCCAACGGCCCCCGTCCCGCCTAACCCTGTAGCGTTTGACCACGGGATCTAGCCCTTTGACTTTGCACGGACGGGTTTTGACCAGTGGAACTATCGACCCGGTCGTGTTAGGTCAGCCTATACGAACACTTTAGAGCAACATCCGGGCCAAACCCACAGTAAGATCCCCTCCGTGTAGACCCGACGTGTCCGTTTCCCCCCTTCAGGTGCCGGCGGCGGCGCCGTCCGTGTGAGGGGGCACACCCCGGAGACGCGTGCCGCCTCTTCGGACATGCCAGCACACCACCCCGCATGTATGAGGGCCCGGTGCGACGCTCGGGTGGCATTGCTACCCCCCCCCCCCACGGCCCCCGTCTCGCCTAACCCTGTAGCGTTTGACCACGGAATCTAGCCCTTTGACTTTGCACGGACGGGTTTTGACCAGTGGAACTATCGACCCGGTCGTGTTAGGTCAGCCCATACGAACACTTTAGAGCAACATCCGGGCCAAACCCACAGTAAGATCCCCTCCGTGTAGACCCGACACGTCCGTTTCCCCCTCTAGGTGCCGGCGTCGACGCCGTCCGTGTGAGGGGGCACACCCCGGAGACGCGTGCCGCCTCTTCGGACATGCCAGCACACCACCCCACATGTATGAGGGCCCGGTGCGACGCTCGGGTGCCATTGCTACCCCCCCCCCCCCACGGCCCCCGTCCCGCCTAACCCTATAGCGTTTGACCACGGGATCTAGCCCTTTGACTTTGCACGGACACGTTTTAACCAGTGGAACTATCCACCCGGTCGTGTTAGGTCAGCCCATACGAACACTTTAGAGCAACATCCAGGCCAAACCCACAGTAAGATCCCCTCCCTGTAGACCCGACGCGTCCGTTTCCCCCCTTCCGGTGCTGGCGGCGGCGCCGTCCGTGTGAGGGGCACACCCCGGAGACGCGTGCTGCCTCTTCGGACATGCCAGCACACCACCCCGCATGTATGAGGGCCCGGTGCGACGCTCGGGTGGCATTGCTACCCCCCCCCCCACGGCCCCCGTCCCGCCTAACCCTGTAGCGTTTGACGACGGGATCTAGCCCTTTGACTTTGCACGGACGCGTTTTGACCAGTGGAACTATCGACCCGGTCCTGTTAGGTCAGCCTATACGAACACTTTAGAGCAACATCCGGGCCAAACCCACAGTAAGATCCCCTCCGTGTAGACCCGACGTGTCCGTTTCCCCCCTTCAGGTGCCGGCGGCGGCGCCGTCCGTGTGAGGGGGCACACCCCGGAGACGCGTGCCGCCTCTTCGGACATGCCAGCACACCACCCCGCATGTATGAGGGCCCGGTGCGACGCTCGGGTGGCATTGCTACCCCCCCCCCCCCACGGCCCCCGTCTCGCCTAACCCTGTAGCGTTTGACCACGGAATCTAGCCCTTTGACTTTGCACGGACGGGTTTTGACCAGTGGAACTATCGACCCGGTCGTGTTAGGTCAGCCCATACGAACACTTTAGAGCAACATCCGGGCCAAACCCACAGTAAGATCCCCTCCGTGTAGACCCGACACGTCCGTTTCCCCCTCTAGGTGCCGGCGTCGACGCCGTCCGTGTGAGGGGGCACACCCCGGAGACGCGTGCCGCCTCTTCGGACATGCCAGCACACCACCCCACATGTATGAGGGCCCGGTGCGACGCTCGGGTGCCATTGCTACCCCCCCCCCCCACGGCCCCCGTCCCGCCTAACCCTATAGCGTTTGACCACGGGATCTAGCCCTTTGACTTTGCACGGACACGTTTTAACCAGTGGAACTATCCACCCGGTCGTGTTAGGTCAGCCCATACGAACACTTTAGAGCAACATCCAGGCCAAACCCACAGTAAGATCCCCTCCCTGTAGACCCGACGCGTCCGTTTCCCCCCTTCCGGTGCTGGCGGCGGCGCCGTCCGTGTGAGGGGCACACCCCGGAGACGCGTGCTGCCTCTTCGGACATGCCAGCACACCACCCCGCATGTATGAGGGCCCGGTGCGACGCTCGGGTGGCATTGCTACCCCCCCCCCCCCCCCCCCACGGCCCCCGTCCCGCCTAACCATGTAGCGTTTGACGACGGGATCTAGCCCTTTGACTTTGCACGGACGCGTTTTGACCAGTGGAACTATCGACCCGGTCCTGTTAGGTCAGCCTATACGAACACTTTAGAGCAACATCCGGGCCAAACCCACAGTAAGATCCCCTCCCTGTAGACCCGACGTGTCCATTTCCCCCCTTCAGGTGCCGGCGGCGGCGCCGTCCATGTGAGGGGGCACACCCCGGAGATGCGTGCCGCCTCTTCGGACATGCCAGCACACCACCCCGCATGTATGAGGGCCCGGTGCGACGCTCGGGTGGCATTGCTACCCCCCAACGGCCCCCGTCCTGCCTAACCCTGTAGCGTTTGAACACGGGATCTAGCCCTTTGACTTTGCACGGACGGGTTTTGACCAGTGGAACTATAAACCCGGTCGTGTTAGGTCAGCCCATATGAACACATTAGAGAACCATCCGGGCCAAACCCACAGTAAGATCCCCTCCCTGTAGACCCGACGCGTCCGTTTCCCCCCTCCAGGTGCCGGCGGCGGCGCCGTCCGTGTAAGGGGGCACACCCCGGAGACGCGTGCCGCCTCTTCGGACATGCCAGCACACCACCCCGCATGTATGAGGGCCCGGTGCGACGCTCGGGTGGCATTGCTAACCCCCAACGGCCCCCGTCCCGCCTAACCCTGTAGCGTTTGACCACGGGATCTAGCCCTTTGACTTTGCATGGACGGGTTTTGACCAGTGGAACTATCCACCCGGTCGTGTTAGGTCAGCCCATACGAACACTTTAGAGCAACATCCGGGCCAAATCCACAGTAAGATCCCCTCCGTGTAGACCCGACCTGTCCGTTTCCCCCTCCAGGTGCCGGCGTCGGCGTCGTTCGTGTGAGGGGGCACACCCCGGAGAAGCGTGCCGCCTCTTCGGACATGCCAGCACACCACGCCGCATGTATGAGGGCCCGGTGCGACGCTCGGGTGGCATTGCTACCCCCCCCCCCACGGCCCCCGTCCCGCCTAACCCTGTAGCGTTTGACCACGGGATCTAGCCCTTTGACTTTGCACGGACACGTTTTAACCAGTGGAACTATCCACCCGATCGTGTTAGGTCAGCCCATACGAACACTTTAGAGCAACATCCAGGCCAAACCCACAGTAAGATCCCCTCCCTGTAGACCCGACGCGTCCGTTTCCCCCTTCCGAAGCCGCGGCGGCGCCGTCCGTGTGAGGGGGCACACCCCGGAGACGCGTGCCGCCTCTTCGGACATGCCTGCACACCACCCCGCATGTATGAGGGCCCGGTGCGACTCTCGGGTGGCATTGCTACCCCCCACGGCCCCCGTCCCGCCTAACCCTGTAGCGTTTGACCACGGGATCTAGCCCTTTGACTTTGCACGGACGCGTTTTGACCAGTGGAACAATCCACCCGGTCGTGTTAGGTCATCCCAAACAAACACTTTAGAGCAACATCCGGGCCAAACCCACAGTAAGATCCCCTCCCTGTAGACCCGACGCGTCCGTTTCCCCCCTTCAGGTGCCGGCGGCGGCGCCGTCCGTGTGAGGGGGCACACCCCGGAGACGTGTGCCGCCTCTTCGGACATGCTAGCACACCACCCCGCATGTATGAGGGCCCGGTGTGATGCTCGGGTGGCATTGCTACCCCCCAACGGCCCCCGTCCCGCCTAACCCTGTAGCGTTTGACCACGGGATCTAGCCCTTTGACTTTGCACGGACGGGTTTTGACCAGTGGAACTATCGACCCGGTCGTGTTAGGTCAGCCTATACGAACACTTTAGAGCAACATCCGGGCCAAACCCACAGTAAGATCCCCTCCGTGTAGACCCGACGTGTCCGTTTCCCCCCTTCAGGTGCCGGCGGCGGCCCCGTCCGTGTGAGGGGGCACACCCCGGAGACGCGTGCCGCCTCTTCGGACATGCCAGCACACCACCCCGCATGTATGAGGGCCCGGTGCGACGCTCGGGTGGCATTGCTACCCCCCCCACGGCCCCCGTCTCGCCTAACCCTGTAGCGTTTGACCACGGAATCTAGCCCTTTGACTTTGCACGGACGGGTTTTGACCAGTGGAACTATCGACCCGGTCGTGTTAGGTCAGCCCATACGAACACTTTAGAGCAACATCCGGGCCAAACCCACAGTAAGATCCCCTCCGTGTAGACCCGACACGTCCGTTTCCCCCTCTAGGTGCCGGCGTCGACGCCGTCCGTGTGAGGGGGCACACCCCAGAGACGCGTGCCGCCTCTTCGGACATGCCAGCACACCACCCCACATGTATGAGGGCCCGGTGCGACGCTCGGGTGGCATTGCTACCCCCCCCCACGGCCCCCGTCCCGCCTAACCCTATAGCGTTTGACCACGGGATCTAGCCCTTTGACTTTGCACGGACACGTTTTAACCAGTGGAACTATCCACCCGGTCGTGTTAGGTCAGCCCATACGAACACTTTAGAGCAACATCCAGGCCAAACCCACAGTAAGATCCCCTCCCTGTAGACCCGACGCGTCCGTTTCCCCCCTTCCGGTGCCGGCGGCGGCGCCGTCCGTGTGAGGGGCACACCCCGGAGACGCGTGCTGCCTCTTCGGACATGCCAGCACACCACCCCGCATGTATGAGGGCCCGGTGCGACGCTCGGGTGGCATTGCTACCCCCCCCCACGGCCCCCGTCCCGCCTAACCCTGTAGCGTTTGACGACGGGATCTAGCCCTTTGACTTTGCACGGACGCGTTTTGACCAGTGGAACTATCGACCCGGTCCTGTTAGGTCAGCCTATACGAACACTTTAGAGCAACATCCGGGCCAAACCCACAGTAAGATCCCCTCCCTGTAGACCCGACGTGTCCGTTTCCCCCCTTCAGGTGCCGGCGGCGGCGCCGTCCATGTGAGGGGGCACACCCCGGAGATGCGTGCCGCCTCTTCGGACATGCCAGCACACCACCCCGCATGTATGAGGGCCCGGTGCGACGCTCGGGTGGCATTGCTACCCCCCAACGGCCCCCGTCCCGCCTAACCCTGTAGCGTTTGAACACGGGATCTAGCCCTTTGACTTTGCACGGACGGGTTTTGACCAGTGGAACTATAAACCCGGTCGTGTTAGGTCAGCCCATATGAACACATTAGAGAACCATCCGGGCCAAACCCACAGTAAGATCCCCTCTCTGTAGACCCGACGCGTCCGTTTCCCCCCTCCAGGTGCCGGCGGCGGCGCCGTCCGTGTAAGGGGGCACACCCCGGAGACGCGTGCCGCCTCTTCGGACATGCCAGCACACCACCCCGCATGTATGAGGGCCCGGTGCGACGCTCGGGTGGCATTGCTAACCCCCAACGGCCCCCGTCCCGCCTAACCCTGTAGCGTTTGACCACGGGATCTAGCCCTTTGACTTTGCATGGACGGGTTTTGACCAGTGGAACTATCCACCCGGTCGTGTTAGGTCAGCCCATATGAACACTTTAGAGCAACATCCGGGCCAAATCCACAGTAAGATCCCCTCCGTGTAGACCCGACCTGTCCGTTTCCCCCTCCAGGTGCCGGCGTCGGCGCCGTCCGTGTGAGGGGGCACACCCCGGAGAAGCGTGCCGCCTCTTCGGACATGCCAGCACACCACGCCGCATGTATGAGGGCCCGGTGCGACGCTCGGGTGGCATTGCTACCCCCCCCCCCCCCACGGCCCCCGTCCCGCCTAACCCTGTAGCGTTTGACCACGGGATCTAGCCCTTTGACTTTGCACGGACACGTTTTAACCAGTGGAACTATCCACCCGATCGTGTTAGGTCAGCCCATACGAACACTTTAGAGCAACATCCAGGCCAAACCCACAGTAAGATCCCCTCCCTGTAGACCCGACGCGTCCGTTTCCCCCTTCCGAAGCCGCGGCGGCGCCGTCCGTGTGAGGGGGCACACCCCGGAGACGCGTGCCGCCTCTTCGGACATGCCTGCACACCACCCCGCATGTATGAGGGCCCGGTGCGACTCTCGGGTGGCATTGCTACCCCCCACGGCCCCCGTCCCGCCTAACCCTCTAGCGTTTGACCACGGGATCTAGCCCTTTGACTTTGGACGGACGGGTTTTGACCAGTGGAACTATCCACCCGGTCGTGTTAGGTCATCCCATACAAACACTTTAGAGCAACATCCGGGCCAAACCCACAGTAAGATCCCCTCCCTGTAGACCCGACGCGTCCGTTTCCCCCCTTCAGGTGCCGGCGGCGGCGCCGTCCGTGTGAGGGGGCACACCCCGGAGACGTGTGCCGCCTCTTCGGACATGCTAGCACACCACCCCGCATGTATGAGGGCCCGGTGTGATGCTCGGGTGGCATTGCTACCCCCCAACGGCCCCCGTCCCGCCTAACCCTGTAGCGTTTGACCACGGGATCTAGCCCTTTGACTTTGTACGGACGGGTTTTGACCAGTGGAACTATCGACCCGGTCGTGTTAGGTCAGCCTATACGAACACTTTAGAGCAACATCCGGGCCAAACCCACAGTAAGATCCCCTCCGTGTAGACCCGACGTGTCCGTTTCCCCCCTTCAGGTGCCGGCGGCGGCGCCGTCCGTGTGAGGGGGCACACCCCGGAGACGCGTGCCGCCTCTTCGGACATGCCAGCACACCACCCCGCATGTATGAGGGCCCGGTGCGACGCTCGGGTGGCATTGCTACCCCCCCCCCCCACGGCCCCCGTCCCGCCTAACCCTGTAGCGTTTGACCACGGGATCTAGCCCTTTGACTTTGCACGGACGGGTTTTGACCAGCGGAACTATCGACCCGGTCGTGTTAGGTCAGCCCATACGAACACTTTAGAGCAACATCCGGGCCAAACCCACAGTAAGATCCCCTCCCTGTAGACCCGACGTGTCCGTTTCCCCCCTTCAGGTGCCGCCGGCGGCGCCGTCCGTGTGAGGGGGCACACCCCGGAGACGCGTGCCGCCTCTTCGGACATGCCAGCACACCACCCCGCATGTATGAGGGCCCGGTGCGACGCTCGGGTGGCATTGCTACCCCCCCCCCACGGCCCCCGTCCCGCCTAACCCTGTAGCGTTTGACCACGGGATCTAAACCTTTCACTTTCCACGGACACGTTTTAACCAGTGGAACTATCCACCCGGTCGTGTTAGGTCAGCCCATACGAACACTTTAGAGCAACATCCAGGCCAAACCCACAGTAAGATCCCCTCCCTGTAGACCCGACGCGTCCATTTCCCCCCTTCAGGTGCCGGCGGCACCGCCGTCCGTGTGAGGGGGCACACCCCGGAGACGCGTGCCGCCTCTTCGGACATGCCTGCACACCACCCCGCATGTATGAGGGCCCGGTGCGACGCTCGGGTGGCATTGCTACCCCCCACGGCCCCCGTCCCGCCTAACCCTGTAGCGTTTGACCACGGGATCTAGCCCTTTGACTTTGCACGGACGCGTTTTGACCAGTGGAACTATCCACCCGGTCATGTTAGGTCAGCCCATACGAACACTTTAGAGCAACATCCGGGCCAAACCCACAGTAAGATCCCCTCCCTGTAGACCCGACGCGTCCGTTTCCCCCCTCCAGGTGCCCGCGTCGGCGCCGTCCGTGTGAGGGGGCACACCCCGGAGACGCGTGCCGCCTCTTCGGACATGCCAGCACACCACCCCGCATGTATGAGGGCCCGGTGCGACGCTCGGGTGGCATTGCTACCCCCCCCCCCCACGGCCCCCTTCCCGCCTAACCCTGTAGCGTTTGACCACGGGATCTAGCCCTTTGACTTTGCACGGACGGGTTTTGACGAGTGGAACTATCGACCCGGTCGTGTTAGGTCAGCCTATACGAACACTTTAGAGCAACATCCGGGCCAAACCCACAGTAAGATCCCCTCCCTGTAGACCCGACGTGTCCGTTTCCCCCCTTCAGGTGCCGGCGGCGGCGCCGTCCGTGTGAGGGGGCACACCCCGGAGACGCGTGCCGCCTCTTCGGACATGCCAGCACACCACCCCGCATGTATGAGGGCCCGGTGCGACGCTCGGGTGGCATTGCTACCCCCCAACGGCCCCCGTCCCGCCTAACCCTGTAGCGTTTGACCACGGGATCTAGCCCTTTGACTTTGCACGGACGGGTTTTGACCAGTGGAACTATCGACCCGGTCGTGTTAGGTCAGCCCATACGAACACTTTAGAGCAACATCCGGGCCAAACCCACAGTAAGATCCCCTCCGTGTAGACCCGACGCGTCCGTTTCCCCCTCCAGGTGCCGGCGTCGGCGCCGTCCGTGTGAGGGGGCACACCCCGGAGACGCGTGCCGCCTCTTCGGACATGCCAGCACACCACCCCGCATGTATGAGGGCCCGGTGCGACGCTCGGTTGGCATTGCTACCCCCCCCCCCCCCCCCACGGCCCCCGTCCCGCCTAACCCTGTAGCATTTGACCACGGGATCTAGCCATTTGACTTTGCACGGACACGTTTTAACCAGTGGAACTATCCACCCGGTCGTGTTAGGTCAGCCCATATGAACACTTTAGAGCAACATCCAGGCCAAACCCACAGTAAGATCCCCTCCCTGTACACCCGACGCGTCCATTTCCCCCCTTCAAGTGCCAGCGGCGGCGCCGTCCGTGTGAGGGGGCACACACCAGAGACGCGTGCCGCCTCTTCGGACATGCCTGCACACCACCCCGCATGTATGAGGGCCCGGTGCGATGCTCGGGTGGCATTGCTACCCCCCACGGCCCCCGTCCCGCCTAACCCTGTAGCGTTTGACCACGGGATCTAGCCCTTTGACTTTGCACGGACACGTTTTGACCAGTGGAACTATCCACCCGGTCGTGTTAGGTCAGCCCGTACGAACACTTTAGAGCAACATCCGGGCCAAACCCACAGTAAGATCCCCTCCCTGTAGACCTGACGCGTCCGTTTCCCCCCTTCAGGTGCCGGCGGCGGCGCCGTCCGTGTGAGGGGGCACACCCCGGAGACGCGTGCCGCCTCTTCGGACATACCAGCACACCACCCCGCATGTATGAGGGCCCGGTGCTACGCTCGGGTGGCATTGCTACCCCCCCACGGCCCCCGTCCGCCTAACCCTGTAGCGTTTGACCACGGGATCTAGCCCTTTGACTTTGCACGGACGGGTTTTAACCAGTGGAACTATCCACCCGGTCTTGTTTGGTCAGCCCATACGAACACTTTAGAGCAACATCCGGGCCAAACCCAGAGTAAGATCCCCTCCCTGTAGACCCGACGCGTCCGTTTCCCCCCTCCAGGTGCCGCCGGCGGCGCCGTCCGTGTGAGGGGGCACACCCCGGAGACGCGTGCCGCCTCTTCGGACATGCCAGCACACCATCCCGCATGTATGAGGGCCCGGTGCGACGCTCGGGTGGCATTGCTACCCCCCCCCCCCCCACGGCCCCCGTCCCGCCTAACCCTGTAGTGTTTGACCACGGGATCTAGCCCTTTGACTTTGCACGGACGGGTTTTGACCAGTGGAACTATCGACCCGGTCGTGTTAGGTCAGCCAATACGAACACTTTAGAGCAACATCCAGGCTAAACCCACAGTAAGATCCCCTCCGTGTAGACCCGACGCGTCCGTTTCCCCCCTCCAGGTGCCGGCGTTGGCGCCGTCCGTGTGAGGGGGCACACCCCGGAGACGCATGCCGCCTCTTCGGACATGCCAGCACACCACCCCGCATGTATGAGGGCCCGGTGCGACACTCGGGTGGCATTGCTACCCCCCCCCCCCCCGACGGCCCACGTCCCGCCTAACCCTGTATCGTTTGACCACGGGATCTAGCCCTTTGACTTTGCACGGACGGGTTTTGACCAGTGGAACTATCGACCCGGTCGTGTTAGGTCAGCCTATACGAACACTTTAGAGCAACATCCGGGCCAAACCCACAGTAAGATCCCCTCCCTGTAGACCCGACGTATCCGTTTCCCCCCTTCAGGTGCCGGCGGCGGCGCCGTCCGTGTGAGGGGGCACACCCCGGAGACGCGTGCCGCCTCTTCGGACATGCCAGCACACTACCCCGCATGTATGAGGGCCCGGTGCGACGCTCGGGTGGCATTGCTACCCCCAACGACCCCGTCCCGCCTAACCCTGTAGCGTTTGACCACGGGATCTAGCCCTTTGACTTTGCACGAACGGGTTTTGACCAGTGGAACTATCGACCCGGTCGTGTTAGGTCAGCCCATACGAACACTTTAGAGCAACATACGGGCCAAACCCACAGTAAGATCCCCTCCCTGTAGACCCGACGTATCCGTTTCCCCCCTTCAGGTGCCGGCGGCGGCGCCGTCCGTGTGAGGGGGCACACCCCGGAGACGCGTGTCGCCTCTTCGGACATGCCAGCACACCACCCCGCATGTATGAGGGCCCGGTGTGATGCTCGGGTGGCATTGCTACCCCCCAACGGCCCCCGTCCCGCCTAACCCTGTAGCGTTTGACCACGGGATCTAGCCCTTTGACTTTGCACGGACGGGTTTTGACCAGTGGAACTATCGACCCGGTCATGTTAGGTCAGCCCATACGAACACTTTAGAGCAACATCCGGGCCAAACCCACAGTAAGATCCCCTCCCTGTAGACCCGACGCGTCCGTTTCCCCCCTCCAGGTGCCGGCGTCGGAGCCGTCCGTGTGAGGGGGCACACCCCGGAGACGCGTGCCGCCTCTTCGGACATGACAGCACACCACCCCGCATGTATGAGGGCCCGGTGCGACGCTCGGGTGGCATTGCTACCCCCCCACGGCCCCCGTCCCGCCTAACCCTGTAGCGTTTGACCACGGGATCTAGCCCTTTGACTTTGCACGGACGCGTTTTGACCAGTGGAACTATCCACCCGGTCGTGTTAGGTCAGCCCATACGAACACTTTAGAGCAACATCCTGGCCAAACCCACAGTAAGATCCCCTCCCTGTAGACCCGACGCGTCCGTTTCCCCCCTCAAGGTGCCCGCGTCGGCGCCGTCCGTGTGAGGGGGCACACCCCGGAGACGCGTGCCGCCTCTTCGGACATACCAGCACACCACCCCGCATGTATGAGGGCCCGGTGCTACGCTCGGGTGGCATTGCTACCCCCCCACGGCCCCAGTCCCGCCTAACCCTGTAGCGTTTGACCACGGGATCTAGCCCTTTGACTTTGCACGGACGGGTTTTAACCAGTGGAACTATCCACCCGGTCTTGTTAGGTCAGCCCATACAAACACTTTAGAGCAACATCCGGGCCAAACCCACAGTAAGATCCCCTCCCTGTAGACCCGACGCGTCCGTTTCCGCCCTTCAGGTGCCGGCGGCGGCGCCGTCCGTGTGAGGGGGCACACCACAGAGACGCGTGCCGCCTCTTCGGACATGCCAGCACACCACCCCGCATGTATGAGGGCCCAGTGCGACGCTCGGGTGGCATTGCTACCCCCATGGCCCCCGTCCCGCCTAACCCTGTAGCGTTTGACCACGGGATCTAGCCCTTTGACTTTGCACGGACGGGTTTTAACCAGTGGAACTATCCACCCGGTCGTGTTAGGTCAGCCCATACGAACACTTTAGAGCAACATCCGGGCCAAACCCACAGTAAGATCCCCTCCCTGTAGACCCGACGCGTCCGTTTCCCCCCTCCAGGTGCCGGCGGCGGCGCCGTCCGTGTAAGGGGGCACACCCCGGAGACGCGTGCCGCCTCTTCGGAGATGCCAGCACACCATCCCGCATGTATGAGGGCCCGGTGCGACGCTCGGGTGGCATTGCTACCCCCCCCCACACGGCCCCGTCCCGCCTAACCCTGTAGCGTTTGACCACGGGATCTAGCCCTTTGACTTTGCACGGACGGGTTTTGACCAGTGGAACTATCGACCCGGTCGTGTTAGGTCAGCCCATACGAACACTTTAGAGCAACATCCGGGCCAAACCCACAGTAAGATCCCCTCCGTGTAGACCCAACGCGTCCGTTTCCCCCCTCCAGGTGCCGGCGTCGGCGCCGTCCGTGTGAGGGGGCACACCCTGGAGACGTGTGCCGCCTCTTCGGACATGCCAGCACACCACCCCGCATGTATGAGGGCCCGGTGCGACGCTCGGGTGGCATTGCTACCCCCCCCCCACGGCCCCCGTCCCGCCTAACCCTGTAGCGTTTGACCACGGGATCTAGCCCTTTGACTTTGCAGGACACGTTTTAATTAGTGGAACTATCCACCCGGTCGTGTTAGGTCAGCCCATACGAACACTTTAGTGCAACATCCGGGCCAAACCCACAGTAAGATCCCCTCCCTGTAGACCCGACGCGTCCGTTTCCCCCCTTCAGGTGCCGGCGGCCGCGCCGTCCGTGTGAGGGGGCACACCCCGGAGACGCGTGCCGCCTCTTCGGACATGCCAGCACACCATCCCGCATGTATGAGGGCCCGGTGCGACGCTCGGGTGGCATTGCTACCCCCCCCCCCCCACGGCCCCCGTCCCCCCTAACCCTGTAGCGTTTGACCACGGGATCTAGCCCTTTGACTTTGGACGGACGGGTTTTGACCAGTGGAACAATCCACCCGGTCATGTTAGGTCAGCCCATACGAACACTTTAGAGCAACATCCGGGCCAAACCCACAGTAAGATCCCCTCCCTGTAGACCCGACGCGTCCGTTTCCCCCCTCCAGGTGCCCGCGTCGGCGCCGTCCGTGTGAGGGGGCACACCCCGGAGACGCGTGCCGCCTCTTTGGACATGCCAGCACACCACCCCGCATGTATGAGGGCCCGGTGCGACACTCGGGTGGCATTGCTACCCTCCCCCCCCACGGCCCCCGTCCCGCCTAACCCTGTAGCGTTTGACCACGGGATCTAGCCCTTTGACTTTGCACGGACGGGTTTTGACCAATGGAACTATCGACCCGGTCGTGTTAGGTCAGCCTATATGAACACTTTAGAGCAACATCCGGGCCAAACCCACAGTAAGATCCCCTCCCTGTAGACCCGACGTGTCCGTTTCCCCCCTTCAGGTGCCGGCGGCGGCGCCTTCCGTGTGAGGGGGCACACCCCGGAGACGCGTGCCGCCTCTTCGGACATGCCAGCACACCACCCCGCATGTATGAGGGCCCGGTGCGACGCTCGGGTGGCATTGCTACCCCCCCCCCCCACGGCCCCCGTCCCGCCTAACCCTGTAGCGTTTGACCACGGGATCTAACCCTTTGACTTTCCACGGACACGTTTTAACCAGTGGAACTATCCACCCGGTCGTGTTAGGTCAGCCCATACGAACACTTTAGAGCAACATCCAGGCCAAACCCACAGTAAGATCCCCTCCCTGTAGACCCGACGCGTCCGTTTCCCCCCTCCAGGTGCCCGCGTCGGCGCCGTCCGTGTGAGGGGGCACACCCCGGAGACGCGTGCCGCCTCTTCGGACATGCCAGCACACCACCCCGCATGTATGAGGGCCCGGTGCGACGCTCGGGTGGCATTGCTACTCCCCACGGCCCCCGTCCCGCCTAACCCTGTAGCGTTTGACCACGGGATCTAGCCCTTTGACTTTGCACGGACGCGTTTTAACCAGTGGAACTATCCACCCGGTCGTGTTAGGTCAGCCCATACGAACACTTTAGAGCAACATCCGGGCCAAACCCACAGTAAGATCCCCTCCCTGTAGACCCGACGCGTCCGTTTCCCCCCTCCAGGTGCCCGCGTCGGCGCCGTCCGTGTGAGGGGGCACACCCCGGAGACGCGTGCCGCCTCTTCGGACATGCCAGCACACCACCCCGCATGTATGAGGGCCCGGTGCGACGCTCGGGTGGCATTGCTACCCCCCCCCCCCACGGCCCCCTTCCCGCCTAACCCTGTAGCGTTTGACCACGGGATCTAGCCCTTTGACTTTGCACGGACGGGTTTTGACCAGTGGAACTATCGACCCGGTCGTGTTAGGTCAGCCTATACGAACACTTTAGAGCAACATCCGGGCCAAAACCACAGTAAGATCCCCTCCCTGTAGACCCGACGTGTCCGTTTCCCCCCTTCAGGTGCCGGCGGCGGCGCCGTCCGTGTGAGGGGGCACACCCCGGAGACGCGTGCCGCCTCTTCGGACATGCCAGCACACCACCCCGCATGTATGAGGGCCTGGTGCGACGCTCGGGTGGCATTGCTACCCCCCAACGGCCCCCGTCCCGCCTAACCCTGTAGCGTTTGACCACGGGATCTAGCCCTTTGACTTTGCACGGCGGGTTTTGACCAGTGGAACTATCGACCCGGTCGTGTTAGGTCAGCCCATACGAACACTTTAGAGCAACATCCGGGCCAAACCCACAGTAAGATCCCCTCCGTGTAGACCCGACGCGTCCGTTTCCCCCTCAAGGTGCCGGCGTCGGCGCCGTCCGTGTGAGGGGGCACACCCCGGAGAAGCGTGCCGCCTCTTCGGACATGCCAGCACACCACCCCGCATGTATGAGGGCCCGGTGCGACGCTCGGGTGGCATTGCTACCCCCCCCCCCCCCCACGGCCCCCGTCCCGCCTAACCCTGTAGCATTTGACCACGGGATCTAGCCCTTTGACTTTGCACGGACACGTTTTAACCAGTGGAACTATCCACCCGGTCATGTTAGGTCAGCCCATATGAACACTTTAGAGCAACATCCAGGCCAAACCCACAGTAAGATCCCCTCCCTGTACACCCAACGCGTCCATTTCCCCCCTTCAAGTGCCGGCGGCGGCGCCGTCCGTGTGAGGGGGCACACACCAGAGACGCGTGCCGCCTCTTCGGACATGCCTGCACACCACCTCGCATGTATGAGGACCCGGTGCGATGCTCGGGTGGCATTGCTACCCCCCACGGCCCCCGTCCCGCCTAACCCTGTAGCGTTTGACCACGGGATCTAGCCCTTTGACTTTGCACGGACACGTTTTGACCAGTGGAACTATCCACCCGGTCGTGTTAGGTCAGCCCGTACGAACACTTTAGAGCAACATCCGGGCCAAACCCACAGTAAGATCCCCTCCCTGTAGACCCGACGTGTCCGTTTCCCCCCTTCAGGTGCCGGCGGCGGCGCCGTCCGTGTGAGGGGGCACACCCCGGAGACGCGTGCCGCCTCTTCGGACATACCAGCACGCCACCCTGCATGTATGAGGGCCCGGTGCTACTCTCGGGTGGCATTGCTACCCCCCCACGGCCCCCGTCCCGCCTAACCCTGTAGCGTTTGACCACGGGATCTAGCCCTTTGACTTTGCACGGACGGGTTTTAACCAGTGGAACTATCCACCCGGTCTTGTTAGGTCAGCCCATACGAACACTTTAGAACAACATCCAGGCCAAACCCACAGTAAGATCCCCTCCGTGTAGACCCGACTCGTCCGTTTCCCCCTCCAGGTGCCGGCGTCGGCGCCGTCCGTGTGAGGGGGCACACCCCGGAGACGCGTGCCGCCTCTTCGGACATGCCAGCACACCACCCCGCATGTATGAGGGCCCGGTGCGACGCTCGGGTGGCATTGCTACCCCCCCACGGCCCCCGTCCCGCCTAACCCTGTAGCGTTTGACCACGGGATCTAGCCCTTTGACTTTGCAGGACACGTTTTAACTAGTGGAACTATCCACCCAGTCGTGTTAGGTCAGCCCATATGAACACTTTAGAGCAACATCCAGGCCAAACCCACAGTAAGATCCCCTCCCTGTAGACCCGACGCGTCCGTTTCCCCCCTTCAGGTGCCGGCGGTGGCGCCGTCCGTGTGAGGGCGCACACCCCGGAGACGCGTGCCGCCTCTTCGGACATGCCAGCACACCATCCCGCATGTATGAGGGCCCGGTGCGACGCTCGGGTGGCATTGCTACCCCCCCCCACGGCCCCCGTCCCGCCTAACCCTGTAGCGTTTGACCACGGGATCTAGACCTTTGACTTTGCACGGACGGGTTTTGACCAGTGGAACTATCGACCCGGTCGTGTTAGGTCAGCCTATACGAACACTTTAGAGCAACATCCAGGCCAAACCCACAGTAAGATCCCCTCCCTGTAGACCCGAGGCGTCCGTTTCCCCCCTTCAGGTGCCGGCGGCGGCGCCGTCCGTGTGAGGGGGCACACCCCGGAGACGCGTGCCGCCTCTTCGGACATGCCAGCACACCATCCCGCATGTATGAGGGCCCGGTGCGACGCTGGGGTGGCATTGCTACCCCCCCCCCACGGCCCCCGTCCCGCCTAACCCTGTAGCGTTTGACCACGGGATCTAGCCCTTTGACTTTGCACGGACGGGTTTTGACCAGTGGAACTATCGACCCGGTCGTGTTAGGTCAGCCCATACGAACACTTTAGAGCAACATCCGGGCCAAACCCACAGTAAGATCCCCTCCCTGTAGACCCGACGCATCCGTTTCCCCCCTCCAGGTTCCCGCGTCGGCGCCGTCCGTGTGAGGGGGCACACCCCGGAGACGCGTGCCGCCTCTTCGGACATGCCAGCACACCACCCCGCATGTATGAGGGCCCGGTGCGACGCTCGGGTGGCATTGCTACCCCCCCCCCACGGCCCCCGTCCCGCCTAACCCTGTAGCGTTTGACCACGGGATCTAGCCCTTTGACTTTGCACGGACGGGTTTTGACCAATGGAACTATCGACCCGGTCGTGTTAGGTTGGCCTATACGAACACTTTAGAGCAACATCCGGGCCAAACCCACAGTAAGATCCCCTCCCTGTAGACCCGACGCGTCCGTTTCCCCCCTCCAGGTGCCGGCGTCGGCGCCGTCCGTGTGAGGGGGCACTCCTCGGAGACGCGTGCCGCCTCTTCGGACATGCCAGCACACCATCCCGCATGTATGAGGGCCCGGTGCGACGCTCGGGTGGCATTGCTACCCCCCCCCACGGCCCCCGTCCCGCCTAACCCTGTAGCGTTTGACCACGGGATCTAACCCTTTGACTTTCCACGGACACGTTTTAACCAGTGGAACTATCCACCCGGTCGTGTTAGGTCAGCCCATACGAACACCTTAGAGCAACATCCAGGCCAAACCCACAGTAAGATCCCCTCCCTGTAGACCCGACGCGTCCATTTCCCCCCTTCAGGTGCCGGCGGCGCCGCCGTCCGTGTGAGGGGGCACACCCCGGAGACGCGGTCCGCCTCTTCGGACATGCCTGCACACCACCCCGCATGTATGAGGGCCCGGTGCGACGCTCGGGTGGCATTGCTACCCCCCACGGCCCCCGTCCCGCCTAACCCTGTAGCGTTTGACCACGGGATCTAGCCCTTTGACTTTGCACGGACGCGTTTTGACCAGTGGAACTATCCACCCGGTCATGTTAGGTCAGCCCATACGAACACTTTAGAGCAACATCCGGGCCAAACCCACAGTAAGATCCCCTCCTTGTAGACCCGACGCGTCCGTTTCCCCCCTCCAGGTGCCCGCGTCGGCGCCGTCCGTGTGAGGGGGCACACCCCGGAGACGCGTGCCGCCTCTTCGGACATGCCAGCACACCACCCCGCATGTATGAGGGCCCGCTGCGACGCTCGGGTGGCATTGCTACCCCCCAACGGCCCCCGTCCCGCCTAACCCTGTAGCGTTTGACGACGGGATCTAGCCCTTTGACTTTGCACGGACGGGTTTTGACCAGTGGAACTATCGACCCGGTCATGTTAGGTCAGCCCATACGAACACTTTAGAGCAACATCCGGGCCAAACCCACAGTAAGATCCCCTCCCTGTAGACCCGACGCGTCCGTTTCCCCCCTCCAGGTGCCGGCGGCGCCGCCGTCCGTGTGAGGGGGCACACCCCGAAGACGCGTGCCGCCTCTTCGGACATGCCTGCACACCACCCCGCATGTATGAGGGCCCGGTGCGACGCTCGGGTGGCATTGCTACCCCCCACGGCCCACGTCCCGCCTAACCCTGTAGCGTTTGACGACGGGATCTAGCCCTTTGACTTTGCACGGACGCGTTTTAACCAGTGGAACTATCCACCCGGTCGTGTTAGGTCAGCCCACACGAACACTTTAGAGCAACATCCGGGCCAAACCCACAGTAAGATCCCCTCCCTGTAGACCCGACGCGTCCGTTTCCTCCCTTCAGGTGCCGGCGGCGGCGCCGTCCGTGTGAGGGGGCACACCCCGGAGATGCGTGCTGCCTCTTCGTACATGCCAGCACACCATCCCGCATGTATGAGGGCCCGGTGCGACGCTCGGGTGGCATTGCTACCCCCCCCCACGGCCCCCGTCCCGCCTAACCCTGTAGCGTTTGACCACGGGATCTAGCCCTTTGACTTTGCACGGACGGGTTTTGACCAGTGGAACTATCCACCCGGTCGTGTTAGGTCAGCCCATACGAACACTTTAGAGCAACATCCGGGCCAAACCAACAGTAAGATCCCCTCCTTGTAGACCCGACGCGTCCGTTTCCCCCCTCCAAGTGCCGGCGTCGGCGCCATCCGTGTGAGGGGGCACACCCCGGAGACGCATGCCGCCTCTTCGGACATGCCAGCACACCATCCCGCATGTATGAGGGCCCGGTGCGACGCTCGGGTGGCATTGCTACCCCCCCCACGGCCCCCGTCCCGCCTAACCCTGTAGCGTTTGACCACGGGATCTAGCCCTTTGACTTTGCACGGACGGGTTTTGACCAGTGGAACTATCCACCCGGTCGTGTTAGGTCAGCCCATACGAACACTTTAGAGCACCATCCGGGCCAAACCCACAGTAAGATCCCCTCCTTGTAGACCCGACGCGTCCGTTTCCCCCCTCCAGGTGCCGGCGTCGGCGCCATCCGTGTGAGGGGGCACACCCCGGAGACACGTGCCGCCTCTTTGGACATGCCAGCACACCATCCCGCATGTATGAGGGCCCGGTGCGACGCTCGGGTGGCATTGCTACCCCCCCACGGCCCCCGTCCCGCCTAACCCTGTAGCGTTTGACCACGGGATCTAGCCCTTTGACTTTGCACGGACGGGTTTTGACCAGTGGAACTATCCACCCGGTCGTGTTAGGTGAGCCCATACGAACACTTTAGAGCAACATCCGGGCCAAACCCACAGTAAGATCCCCTCCCTGTAGACCCGACGCGTCCGTTTCCCCCCTCCAGGTGTCGGCGGCGGCGCCGTCCGTGTGAGGGGGCACACCCCGGAGACGCGTGCCGCCTCTTCGGACATGCCTGCACACCACCCCGCATGTATGAGGGCCCGGTGCGACCCTCGGGTGGCATTGCTACCCCCCACGGCCCCCGTCCCGCCTAACCCTGTAGCGTTTGACCACGGGATCTAGCCCTTTGACTTTGCCGGGACGCGTTTTGACCAGTGGAACTATTCACCCGGTCGTGTTAGGTCAGCCCATACGAACACTTTAGAGCAACATCCGGGCCAAACCCACAGAAAGATCCCCTCCCTGTAGACCCGACGCGTCCGTTTCCCCCCTTCAGGTGCCGACGGCGGCGCCGTCCGTGTGAGGGGGCACACCCCGGAGACGCGTGCCGCCTCTTCGGACATGCCAGCACACCACCCCGCATGTATGAGGGCCCGGTGCGACGCTCGGGTGGCATTGCTACCCCCCCACGGCCCCCGTCCCGCCTAACCCTGTAGCGTTTGACCACGGGATCTAGCCCTTTGACTTTGCACGGACGGGTTTTAACCAGTGGAACTATCCACCCGGTCTTGTTAGGTCAGCCCATACGAACACTTTAGAGCAACATCCGGGCCAAACCCACAGTAAGATCCCCTCCCTGTAGACCCGACGCGTCCGTTTCCCCCCTTCAGGTGCCGGCGCCGCCGCCGTCCGTGTGAGGGGGCACACCCCGGAGACGCGTGCCGCCTCTTCGGACATGCCAGCACACCACCCCGCATGTATGAGGGCCCGGAGCGACGCTCGGGTGGCATTGCTACCCCCCACGGCCCCCGTCCCGCCTAACCCTGTAGCGTTTGACCACGGGATCTAGCCCTTTGACTTTGCACGAACGGGTTTTGACCAGTGGAACTATCCACCCGGTCGTGTTAGGTCAGCCCATACAAACACTTTAGAGCAACATCCGGGCCAAACCCACAGTAAGATCCCCTCCCTGTAGACCCGACGCGTCCGTTTCCCCCCTTCAGGTGCCGGCGGCGGCGCCGTCCGTGTGAGGGGGCACACCCTGGAGACGCGTGCCGCCTCTTCGGACATGCCAGCACACCACCCCGCATGTATGAGGGCCCGGTGCGACGCTCGGGTGGCATTGCTACCCCCCCACGGCCCCCGTCCCGCCTAACCCTGTAGCGTTTGACCACGGGATCTAGCCCTTTGACTTTGCACGGACGGGTTTTAACCAGTGGAACTATCCACCCGGGCTTGTTAGGTCAGCCCATACGAACACTTTAGAGCAACATCCGGGCCAAACCCACAGTAAGATCCCCTCCCTGTAGACCCGACGCGTCCGTTTCCCCCCTCCAGGTGCCGCCGGCGGCGCCGTCCGTGTGAGGGGGCACACCCCGGAGACGCGTGCCGCCTCTTCGGACATGCCAGCACACCATCCCGCATGTATGAGGGCCCGGTGCGACGCTCGGGTGGCATTGCTACCCCCCCACGGCCCCCGTCCCGCCTAACCCTGTAGTGTTTGACCACGGGATCTAGCCCTTTGACTTTGCACGGACGGGTTTTGACCAGTGGAACTATCGACCCGGTCGTGTTAGGTCAGCCAATACGAACACTTTAGAGCAACATCCAGGCTAAACCCACAGTAAGATCCCCTCCGTGTAGACCCGACGCGTCCGTTTCCCCCCTCCAGGTGCCGGCGTCGGCGCCGTCCGTGTGAGGGGGCACACCCCGGAGACGCATGCCGCCTCTTCGGACATGCCAGCACACCACCCCGCATGTATGAGGGCCCGGTGCGACGCTCGGGTGGCATTGCTACCCCCCCCCCCCCCACGGCCCCCGTCCCGCCTAACCCTGTAGCGTTTGACCACGGGATCTAGCCCTTTGACTTTGCACGGACGGGTTTTGACCAGTGGAACTATCCACCCGGTCGTGTTAGGTTAGCCCATACGAACACTTTACAGCAACATCCGGGCCAAACCCACAGTAAGATCCCCTCCTTGTAGACCCGACGCGTCCGTTTCCCCCCTCCAGGTGCCGGCGTCGGCGCCATCCGTGTGAGGGGGCACACCCCGGAGACGCGTGCCGCCTCTTTGGACATGCCAGCACACCATCCCGCATGTATGAGGGCCCGGTGCGACGCTCGGGTGGCATTGCTACCCCCCCACGGCCCCCGTCCCGCCTAACCCTGTAGCGTTTGACCACGGGATCTAGCCCTTTGACTTTGCACGGACGGGTTTTGACCAGTGGAACTATCCACCCGGTCGTGTTAGGTGAGCCCATACGAACACTTTAGAGCAACATCCGGGCCAAACCCACAGTAAGATCCCCTCCCTGTAGACCCGACGCGTCCGTTTCCCCCCTCCAGGTGTCGGCGGCGGCGCCGTCCGTGTGAGGGGGCACACCCCGGAGACGCGTGCCGCCTCTTCGGACATGCCTGCACACCACCCCGCATGTATGAGGGCCCGGTGCGACCCTCGGGTGGCATTGCTACCCCCCACGGCCCCCGTCCCGCCTAACCCTGTAGCGTTTGACCACGGGATCTAGCCCTTTGACTTTGCCGGGACGCGTTTTGACCAGTGGAACTATTCACCCGGTCGTGTTAGGTCAGCCCATACGAACACTTTAGAGCAACATCCGGGCCAAACCCACAGAAAGATCCCCTCCCTGTAGACCCGACGCGTCCGTTTCCCCCCTTCAGGTGCCGACGGCGGCGCCGTCCGTGTGAGGGGGCACACCCCGGAGACGCGTGCCGCCTCTTCGGACATGCCAGCACACCACCCCGCATGTATGAGGGCCCGGTGCGACGCTCGGGTGGCATTGCTACCCCCCCACGGCCCCCGTCCCGCCTAACCCTGTAGCGTTTGACCACGGGATCTAGCCCTTTGACTTTGCACGGACGGGTTTTAACCAGTGGAACTATCCACCCGGTCTTGTTAGGTCAGCCCATACGAACACTTTAGAGCAACATCCGGGCCAAACCCACAGTAAGATCCCCTCCCTGTAGACCCGACGCGTCCGTTTCCCCCCTTCAGGTGCCGGCGCCGCCGCCGTCCGTGTGAGGGGGCACACCCCGGAGACGCGTGCCGCCTCTTCGGACATGCCAGCACACCACCCCGCATGTATGAGGGCCCGGAGCGACGCTCGGGTGGCATTGCTACCCCCCACGGCCCCCGTCCCGCCTAACCCTGTAGCGTTTGACCACGGGATCTAGCCCTTTGACTTTGCACGAACGGGTTTTGACCAGTGGAACTATCCACCCGGTCGTGTTAGGTCAGCCCATACAAACACTTTAGAGCAACATCCGGGCCAAACCCACAGTAAGATCCCCTACCTGTAGACCCGACGCGTCCGTTTCCCCCCTTCAGGTGCCGGCGGCGGCGCCGTCCGTGTGAGGGGGCACACCCCGGAGACGCGTGCCGCCTCTTCGGACATGCCAGCACACCACCCCGCATGTATGAGGGCCCGGTGGGACGCTCGGGTGGCATTGCTACCCCCCCACGGCCCCCGTCCCGCCTAACCCTGTAGCGTTTGACCACGGGATCTAGCCCTTTGACTTTGCACGGACGGGTTTTAACCAGTGGAACTATCCACCCGGGCTTGTTAGGTCAGCCCATACGAACACTTTAGAGCAACATCCGGGCCAAACCCACAGTAAGATCCCCTCCCTGTAGACCCGACGCGTCCGTTTCCCCCCTCCAGGTGCCGCCGGCGGCGCCGTCCGTGTGAGGGGGCACACCCCGGAGACGCGTGCCGCCTCTTCGGACATGCCAGCACACCATCCCGCATGTATGAGGGCCCGGTGCGACGCTCGGGTGGCATTGCTACCCCCCCCACGGCCCCCGTCCCGCCTAACCCTGTAGTGTTTGACCACGGGATCTAGCCCTTTGACTTTGCACGGACGGGTTTTGACCAGTGGAACTATCGACCCGGTCGTGTTAGGTCAGCCAATACGAACACTTTAGAGCAACATCCAGGCTAAACCCACAGTAAGATCCCCTCCGTGTAGACCCGACGCGTCCGTTTCCCCCCTCCAGGTGCCGGCGTCGGCGCCGTCCGTGTGAGGGGGCACACCCCGGAGACGCATGCCGCCTCTTCGGACATGCCAGCACACCACCCCGCATGTATGAGGGCCCGGTGCGACGCTCGGGTGGCATTGCTACCCCCCCCCCCCACGGCCCCCGTCCCGCCTAACCCTGTAGCGTTTGACCACGGGATCTAGCCCTTTGACTTTGCACGGACGGGTTTTGACCAGTGGAACTATCCACCCGGTCGTGTTAGGTTAGCCCATACGAACACTTTACAGCAACATCCGGGCCAAACCCACAGTAAGATCCCCTCCCTGTAGACCCGACGCGTCCGTTTCCCCCCTCCAGGTGCCGGCGGCGGCGCCGTCCGTGTGAGGGGGCACACCCCGGAGACGCGTGCCGCCTCTTCGGACATGCCTGCACACCACCCCGCATGTATGAGGGCCCGGTGCGACGCTCGGGTGGCATTGCTACCCCCCACGGCCCACGTCCCGCCTAACCCTGTAGCGTTTGACGACGGGATCTAGCCCTTTGACTTTGCACGGACGCGTTTTAACCAGTGGAACTATCCACCCGGTCGTGTTAGGTCAGCCCACACGAACACTTTAGAGCAACATCCGGGCCAAACCCACAGTAAGATCCCCTCCCTGTAGACCCGACGCGTCCGTTTCCTCCCTTCAGGTGCCGGCGGCGGCGCCGTCCGTGTGAGGGGGCACACCCCGGAGACGCGTGCCGCCTCTTCGGACATGCCAGCACACCATCCCGCATGTATGAGGGCCCGGCGCCACGCTCGGGTGGCATTGCTACCCCCCCCCACGGCCCCCGTCCCGCCTAACCCTGTAGCGTTTGACCACGGGATCTAACCCTTTGACTTTGCACGGACGGGTTTTGACCAGTGGAACTATCGACCCGGTCGTGTTAGGTCAGCCTATACGAACACTTTAGAGCAACATCCGGGCCAAACCCACATTAAGATCCCCTCTGTGTAGACCCGACGCGTCCGTTTCCCCCCTCCAGGTACCGGCGTCGGCGCCGTCCGTGTGAGGGTGCACACCCCGGAGACGCGTGCCGCCTCTTCGGACATGCCAGCACACCATCCCGCATGTATGAGGGCCCGGTGCGACGCTCGGGTGGCATTGCTACCCCCCCACGGCCCCCGTCCCGCCTAACCCTGTAGCGTTTGACCACGGGATCTAGCCCTTTGACTTTGCACGGACGGGTTTTGACCAGTGGAACTATCCACCCGGTCGTGTTAGGTCAGCCCATACGAACACTTTAGAGCAACATCCGGGCCAAACCCACACTAAGATCCCCTCCCTGTAGACCCGACGCGTCCGTTTCCCCCCTCCAGGTGCCGGCGGCGGCGCCGTCCGTGTGAGGGTGCACACCCCGGAGACGCGTGCCGCCTCTTCGGACATGCCTGCACACCACGCCGCATGTATGAGGGCCCGGTGCGACGCTCGGGTGGCATTGCTACCCCCCACGGCCCACGTCCCGCCTAACCCTGTAGCGTTTGACGACGGGACCTAGCCCTTTGACTTTGCACGGACGCGTTTTAACCAGTGGAACTATCCACCCGGTCATGTTAGGTCAGCCCATACGAACACTTTAGAGCAACATCCGGGCCAAACCCATAGTAAGATCCCCTCCCTGTAGACCCGACGCGTCCGTTTCCCCCCTTCAGGTGCCGGCGGCGGCGCCGTCCGTGTGAGGGGGCACACCCCGGAGACGCGTGCCGCCTCTTCGGACATGCTAGCACACCACCCCGCATGTATGAGGGCCCGGTGTGACGCTCGGGTGGCTTTGCTAACCCCAACGGCCCCCGTCCCGCCTAACCCTATAGTGTTTGACCACGGGATCTAGCCCTTTGACTTTGCACGGACGGGTTTTGACCAGTGGAACTATCGACCCGGTCGTGTTAGGTCAGCCCATACGAACACTTTAGAGAAACATCCGGGCCAAACCCACAGTAAGATCCCCTCCCTGTAGACCCGACGCGTCCGTTTCCCCCCTTCAGGTGCCGGCGGCGGCGCCGTCCGTGTGAGGGGGCACACCCCGGAGACGCGTGCCGCCTCTTCGGACATGCCTACACACCACCCCGCATGTATGAGGGCCCGGTGCGACACTCGGGTGGCATTGCTACCCCCCCACGGCCCTCGTCCCGCCTAACCCTGTAGCGTTTGACCACGGGATCTAGCCCTTTGACTTTGCACGGACTGGTTTTGACCAGTGGAACTATCCACCCGGTCTTGTTAGGTCAGCCCATACGAACACTTTAGAGCAACATCCGGGCCAAACCCACAGTAAGATCCCCTCCCTGTACACCCGACGCATCCGTTTCCCCCCTCCAGGTGCCGACGGCGGCGCCGTCCGTGTGAGGGGGCACACCCCGGAGACGCGTGCCGCCTCTTCGGACATGCCAGCACACCATCTCGCATGTATGAGGGCCCGGTGCGACGCTCGGGTGGCATTGCTACCCCCCCCCACGGCCCCCGTCCCGCCTAACCCTGTAGCGTTTGACCACGGGATCTAGCCCTTTGACTTTGCACGGACGGGTTTTGACCAGTGGAACTATCGACCCGGTCGTGTTAGGTCAGCCCATACGAACACTTTAGAGCAACATCCGGGCCAAACCCACAGTAAGATCCCCTCCGTGTAGACCCGACACGTCCGTTTCCCCCTCTAGGTGCCAGCGTCGACGCCGTCCGTGTGAGGGGGCACACCCCGGAGACGCGTGCCGCCTCTTCGGACATGCCAGCACACCACCCCGCATGTATGAGGGCCCGGTGCGACGCTCGGGTGGCATTGCTACCCCCCCCACGGCCCCCGTCCCGCTTAACCCTATAGCGTTTGACCACGGGATCTAGCCCTTTGACTTTGCACGGACACGTTTTAACCAGTGGAACTATCCACCCGGTCGTGTTAGGTCAGCCCATACGAACACTTTAGAGCAACATCCAGGCCAAACCCACAGTAAGTTCCCCTCCCTGTAGACCCGACGCGTCCGTTTCCCCCCTTCCGGTGCCGGCGCCGGCGCCGTCCGTGTGAGGGGGCACACCCCGGAGATGCGTGCTGCCTCTTCGGACATGCCAGCACACCATCCCGCATGTATGAGGGCCCGGTGCGACGCTCGGGTGGCATTGCTACCCCCCCCCCCCCCCACGGCCCCCGTCCCGCCTAACCCTGTAGCGTTTGACCACGGGATCTAGCCCTTTGACTTTGCACGGACGGGTTTTGACCAGTGGAACTATCCACCCGGTCGTGTTAGGTTAGCCCATACGAACACTTTAGAGCAACATCCGGGCCAAACCCACAGTAAGATCCCCTCCCTGTAGACCCGACGCGTCCGTTTCCCCCCTCCAGGTGCCGGCGGCGGCGCCGTCCGTGTGAGGGGGCACACCCTGGAGACGCGTGCCGCCTCTTCGGACATGCCTGCACACCACCCCGCATGTATGACGGCCCGGTGCGACGCTCGGGTGGCATTGCTACCCCCCACGGCCCCCGTCCCGCCTAACCCTGTAGCGTTTGACCACGGGATCTAGCCCTTTGACTTTGCACGGACGGGTTTTGACCAGTGGAACTATCGACCCGGTCGTGTTAGGTCAGCCTATACGAACACTTTAGAGCAACATCCGGGCCAAACCCACAGTAAGATCCCCTCCGTGTAGACCCGACGCGTCCGTTTCCCCCCTCCAAGTGCCGGCGTCAGCGCCGTCCGTGTGAGGGGGCACACCCCGGAGACACGTGCCGCCTCTTCGGACATGCCTGCACACCACCCCGCATGTATGACGGCCCGGTGCGACGCTCGGGTGGCATAGCTACCCCCCAACGGCCCCCGTCCTGCCTAACCCTGTAGCGTTTGACCACGGGATCTAGCCCTTTGACTTTGCACGGACGGGTTTTGACCAGTGGAACTATCGACCCGGTCGTGTTAGGTCAGCCTATACGAACACTTTAGAGCAACATCCGGGCCAAACCCACAGTAAGATCCCCTCCGTGCAGACCCGACGCGTCCGTTTCCCCCCTCCAAGTGCCGGCGTCGGCGCCGTCCGTGTGAGGGGGCACACCCCGGAGACGCGTGCCGCCTCTTCGGACGTGCCAGCACACCACCCCGCATGTATGAGGGCCCGGTGCGACGCTCGGGTGGCATTGCTACCCCCCCCCCCCCACGGCCCCCGTCCCGCCTAACCCTGTAGCGTTTGACCACGGGATCTAGCCCTTTGACTTTGCACGGACGGGTTTTGACCAGTGGAACTATCCACCCGGTCGTGTTAGGTCAGCCCATACGAACACTTTAGAGCAACATCCGGGCCAAACCCACACTAAGATCCCCTCCCTGTAGACCCGACGCGTCCGTTTCCCCCCTCCAGGTGCCGGCGGCGGCGCCGTCCGTGTGAGGGTGCACACCCCGGAGACGCGTGCCGCCTCTACGGACATGCCTGCACACCACGCCGCATGTATGAGGGCCCGGTGCGACGCTCGGGTGGCATTGCTACCCCCCACGGCCCACGTCCCGCCTAACCCTGTAGCGTTTGACGACGGGATCTAGCCCTTTGACTTTGCACGGACGCGTTTTAACCAGTGGAACTATCCACCCGGTCGTGTTAGGTCAGCCCATACGAACACTTTAGAGCAACATCCGGGCCAAACCCACAGTAAGATCCCCTCCCTGTAGACCCGACGCGTCCGTTTCCCCCCTTCAGGTGCCGGCGGCGGCGCCGTCCGTGTGAGGGGGCACACCCCGGAGACGCGTGCCGCCTCTTCGGACATGCTAGCACACCACCCCGCATGTATGAGGGCCCGGTGTGACGCTCGGGTGGCTTTGCTACCCCCCAACGGCCCCCGTCCCGCCTAACCTTGTAGTGTTTGACCACGGGATCTAGCCCTTTGACTTTGCACGGACGGGTTTTGACCAGTGGAACTATCGACCCGGTCGTGTTAGGTCAGCCCATACGAACACTTTAGAGAAACATCCGGGCCAAACCCACAGTAAGATCCCCTCCCTGTAGACCCGACGCGTCCGTTTCCCCCCTTCAGGTGCCGGCGGCGGCGCCGTCCGTGTGAGGGGGCACACCCCGGAGACGCGTGCCGCCTCTTCGGACATGCCTACACACCACCCCGCATGTATGAGGGCCCGGTGCGACACTCGGGTGGCATTGCTACCCCCCCACGGCCCTCGTCCCGCCTAACCCTGTAGCGTTTGACCACGGGATCTAGCCCTTTGACTTTGCACGGACGGGTTTTGACCAGTGGAACTATCCACCCGGTCTTGTTAGGTCAGCCCATACGAACACTTTAGAGCAACATCCGGGCCAAACCCACAGTAAGATCCCCTCCCTGTACACCCGACGCATCCGTTTCCCCCCTCCAGGTGCCGACGGCGGCGCCGTCCGTGTGAGGGGGCACACCCCGGAGACGCGTGCCGCCTCTTCGGACATGCCAGCACACCATCTCGCATGTATGAGGGCCCGGTGCGACGCTCGGGTGGCATTGCTACCCCCCCCCCCCCCCACGGCCCCCGTCCCGCCTAACCCTGTAGCGTTTGACCACGGGATCTAGCCCTTTGACTTTGCACGGACGGGTTTTGACCAGTGGAACTATCGACCCAGTCGTGTTAGGTCAGCCCATACGAACACTTTAGAGCAACATCCGGGCCAAACCCACAGTAAGATCCCCTCCGTGTAGACCCGACACGTCCGTTTCCCCCTCTAGGTGCCAGCGTCGACGCCGTCCGTGTGAGGGGGCACACCCCGGAGACGCGTGCCGCCTCTTCGGACATGCCAGCACACCACCCCGCATGTATGAGGGCCCGGTGCGACGCTCGGGTGGCATTGCTACCCCCCCCCCCACGGCCCCCGTCCCGCCTAACCCTATAGCGTTTGACCACAGGATCTAGCCCTTTGACTTTGCACGGACACGTTTTAACCAGTGGAACTATCCACCCGGTCGTGTTAGGTCAGCCCATACGAACACTTTAGAGCAACATCCAGGCCAAACCCACAGTAAGATCCCCTCCCTGTAGACCCGACGCGTCCGTTTCCCCCCTTCCGGTGCCGGCGGCGGCGCCGTCCGTGTGAGGGGGCACACCCCGGAGATGCGTGCTGCCTCTTCGGACATGCCAGCACACCATCCCGCATGTATGAGGGCCCGGTGCGACGCTCGGGTGGCATTGCTACCCCCCCCCCCCCCACACGGCCCCCGTCCCGCCTAACCCTGTAGCGTTTGACCACGGGATCTAGCCCTTTGACTTTGCACGGACGGGTTTTGACCAGTGGAACTATCCACCCGGTCGTGTTAGGTCAGCCCATACGAACACTTTAGAGCAACATCCGGGCCAAACCCACAGTAAGATCCCCTCCTTGTAGACCCGACGCGTTCGTTTCCCCCCTCCAGGTGCCGGCGTCGGCGCCATCCGTGTGAGGGGGCACACCCCGGAGACGCGTGCCGCCTCTTCGGACATGCCAGCACACCATCCCGCATGTATGAGGGCCCGGTGCGACGCTCGGGTGGCATTGCTACCCCCCCACGGCCCCCGTCCCGCCTAACCCTGTAGCGTTTGACCACGGGATCTAGCCCTTTGACTTTGCACGGACGGGTTTTGACCAGTGGAACTATCCACCCGGTCGTGTTAGGTTAGCCCATACGAACACTTTAGAGCAACATCCGGGCCAAACCCACAGTAAGATCCCCTCCCTGTAGACCCGACGCGTCCGTTTCCCCCCTCCAGGTGCCGGCGGCGGCGCCGTCCGTGTGAGGGGGCACACCCCGGAGACGCGTGCCGCCTCTTCGGACATGCCTGCACACCACCCCGCATGTATGAGGGCCCGGTGCGACGCTCGGGTGGCATTGCTACCCCCCACGGCCCCCGTCCCGCCTAACCCTGTACCGTTTGACCACGGGATCTAGCCCTTTGACTTTGCACGGACGGGTTTTGACCAGTGGAACTATCGACCCGGTCGTGTTAGGTCAGCCTATACGAACACTTTAGAGCAACATCCGGGCCAAACCCACAGTAAGATCCCCTCCGTGTAGACCCGACGCGTCCGTTTCCCCCCTCCAAGTGCCGGCGTCAGCGCCTTCCGTGTGAGGGGGCACACCCCGGAGACGCGTGCCGCCTCTTCGGACATGCCTGCACACCACCCCGCATGTATGAGGGCCCGGTGCGACGCTCGGGTGGCATAGCTACCCCCCAACGGCCCCCGTCCTGCCTAACCCTGTAGCATTTGACCACGGGATCTAGCCCTTTGACTTTGCACGGACGGGTTTTGACCAGTGGAACTATCGACCCGGTCGTGTTAGGTCAGCCTATACGAACACTTTAGAGCAACATCCGGGCCAAACCCACAGTAAGATCCCCTCCGTGCAGACCCGACGCGTCCGTTTCCCCCCTCCAAGTGCCGGCGTCGGCGCCGTCCGTGTGAGGGGGCACACCCCGGAGACGCGTGCCGCCTCTTCGGACATGCCAGCACACCACCCCACATGTATGAGGGCCCGGTGCGACGCTCGGGTGGCATTGCTACCCCCCCCCACGGCCCCCGTCCCGCCTAACCCTGTAGCGTTTGACCACGGGATCTAGCCCTTTGACTTTGCACGGACGGGTTTTGACCAGTGGAACTATCGACCCGGTCGTGTTAGGTCAGCCTATACGAACACTTTAGAGCAACATCCGGGGCAAACCCACAGTAAGATCCCCTCCCTGTAGACCCGACGTGTCCGTTTCCCCCCTTCAGGTGCCGGTGGCGGCGCCGTCCATGTGAGGGGGCACACCCCGGAGACGCGTGCCGCCTCTTCGGACATGCCAGCACACCACCCCGCATGTATGAGGGCCCGGTGCGACGCTCGGGTGGCATTGCTACCCCCCAACGGCCCCCGTCCCGCCTAACCCTGTAGCCTTTGAACACGGGATCTAGCCCTTTGACTTTGCACGGACGGGTTTTGACCAGTGTAACTATAGACCCGGTCATGTTAGGTCAGCCCATATGAACACATTAGAGAACCATCCGGGCCAAACCCACAGTAAGATCCCCTCCCTGTAGACCCGACGCGTCCGTTTCCCCCCTCCAGGTGCCGGCGGCGGCGCCGTCCGTGTAAGGGGGCACACCCCGGAGACGCGTGCCGCCTCTTCGGACATGCCAGCACACCACCCCGCATGTATGAGGGCCCGGTGCGACGCTCGGGTGGCATTGCTAACCTACAACGGCCCCCGTCCCGCCTAACCCTATAGCGTTTGACCACGGGATCTAGCCCTTTGACTTTGCACGGACGGGTTTTGACCAGTGGAACTATCGACCCGGTCGTGTTAGGTCAGCCCATACGAACACTTTAGAGCAACATCCGTGCCAAATCCACAGTAAGATCCCCTCCGTGTAGACCTGACCTTTCCGTTTCCCCCTCCAGGTGCCGGCGTCGGTGCCGTCCGTGTGAGGGGGCACACCCCGGAGAAGCGTGCCGCCTCTTCGGACATGCCAGCACACCACCCCGCATGTATGAGGGCCCGGTGCGACGCTCGGGTGGCATTGCTACCCCCCCCCCCACGGCCCCCGTCCCGCCTAACCCTGTAGCGTTTGACCACGGGATCTAGCCCTTTGACTTTGCACGGACACGTTTTAACCAGTGGAACTATCCACCCGATCGTGTTAGGTCAGCCTGTACGAACACTTTAGAGCAACATCCAGGCCAAACCCACAGTAAGATCCCCTCCCTGTAGACCCGACGCGTCCGTTTCCCCCTTTCGGAGCCGCGGCGGCGCCGTCCGTGTGAGGGGGCACACCCCGGAGACGCGTGCCGCCTCTTCGGACATGCCTGCACACCACCCCGCATGTATGAGGGCCCGGTGCGACGCTCGGGTGGCATTGCTACCCCCCACGGCCCCCGTCCCGCCTAACCCTGTAGCGTTTGACCACGGGATCTAGCCCTTTGACTTTGCACGGACGCGTTTTGACCAGTGGAACTATCCACCCGGTCGTGTTAGGTCAGCCCATACAAACACTTTAGAGCATCATCCGGGCCAAACCCACAGTAAGATCCCCTCCCTGTAGACCCGACGCGTCCGTTTCCCCCCTCCAAGTGCCGGCGTCAGCGCCGTCCGTGTGAGGGGGCACACCCCGGAGACGCGTGCCGCCTCTTCGGACATGCCAGCACACCACCCCGCATGTATGAGGGCCCGGTGCGATGCTCGGGTGGCACTGCTACCCCCCACGGCCCCCGTCCCGCCTAACCCTGTAGCGTTTGACCACGGGATCTAGCCCTTTGACTTTGCACGGACGCGTTCTAACCAGTGGAACTATCCACCCGGTCGTGTTAGGTCAGCCCATACGAACACTTTAGAGCAACATGCGGGCCAAACCCACAGTAAGATCCCCTCCCTGTAGACCCAACGCGTCCGTTTCCCCCCTTCAGGTGCCGGCGGCGGCGGCGTCCGTGTGAGGGGGCACACCCCGGAGACGCGTGCCGCCTCTTCGGACATGCCAGCACACCACCCCGCATGTATGAGGGCCCGGTGTGACGCTCGGGTGGCATTGCTACCCCCCCACGGCCCCCGTCCCGCCTAACCCTGTAGCGTTTGACCACGGGATCTAGCCCTTTGACTTTGCACGGACGGGTTTTGACCAGTGGAACTATCGACCCGGTCGTGTTAGGTCAGCCTATACGAACACTTTAGAGCAACATCCGGGCCAAACCCACAGTAAGATCCCCTCCGTGCAGACCCGACGCGTCCGTTTCCCCCCTCCAAGTGCCGGCGTCGGCGCCGTCCGTGTGAGGGGGCACACCCCGGAGACGCGTGCCGCCTCTTCGGACATGCCAGCACACCACCCCGCATGTATGAGGGCCCGGTGCGACGCTCGGGTGGCATTGCTACCCCCCCCCATGGCCCCCGTCCCGCCTAACCCTGTAGCGTTTGACGACGGGATCTAGCCCTTTGACTTTGCACGGACGCGTTTTGACCAGTGGAACTATCGACCCGGTCCTGTTAGGTCAGCCTATACGAACACTTTAGAGCAACATCCGGGCCAAACCCACAGTAAGATCCCCTCCCTGTAGACCCGACGTGTCCGTTTCCCCCCTTCAGGTGCCGGCGGCGGCGCCGTCCATGTGAGGGGGCACACTCCGGAGACGCGTGCCGCCTCTTCGGACATGCCAGCACACCACCCCGCATGTATGAGGGCCCGGTGCGACGCTCGGGTGGCATTGCTACCCCCCAACGGCCCCCGTCCCGCCTAACCCTGTAGCGTTTGAACACGGGATCTAGCCCTCTGACTTTGCACGGACGGGTTTTGACCAGTGGAACTATAGACGCGGTCGTGTTAGGTCAGCCCATATGAACACATTAGAGAACCATCCGGGCCAAACCCACAGTAAGATCCCCTCCCTGTAGACCCGACGCGTCCGTTTCCCCCCTCCAGGTGCCGGCGGCGGCGCCGTCCGTGTAAGGGGGCACAACCCGGAGACGCGTGCCGCCTCTTCGGACATGCCAGCACACCACCCCGCATGTATGAGGGCCCGGTGCGACGCTCGGGTGGCATTGCTAACCCCCAACGGCCCCTGTCCCGCCTAACCCTGTAGCGTTTGACCACGGGATCTAGCCCTTTGACTTTGCATGGACGGGTTTTGACCAGTGGAACTATCCACCCGGTCGTGTTAGGTCAGCCCATACGAACACTTTAGAGCAACATCCGGGCCAAATCCACAGTAAGATCCCCTCCGTGTAGACCCGACCGGTCCGTTTCCCCCTCCAGGTGCCGGCGTCGGCGCCGTCCGTGTGAGGGGGCACACCCCGGAGAAGCGTGCCGCCTCTTCGGACATGCCAGCACACCACGCCGCATGTATGAGGGCCCGGTGCGACGCTCGGGTGGCATTGCTACCCCCCCCCCACGGCCCCCGTCCCGCCTAACCCTGTAGCGTTTGACCACGGGATCTAGCCCTTTGACTTTGCACGGACACGTTTTAACCAGTGGAACTATCCACCCGATCGTGTTAGGTCAGCCCATACGAACACTTTAGAGCAACATCCAGGCCAAACCCACAGTAAGATCCCCTCCCTGTAGACCCGACGCGTCCGTTTCCCCCTTCCGAAGCCGCGGCGGCGCCGTCCGTGTGAGGGGGCACACCCCGGAGACGCGTGCCGCCTCTTCGGACATGCCTGCACACCACCCCGCATGTATGAGGGCCCGGTGCGACTCTCGGGTGGCATTGCTACCCCCCACGGCCCCCGTCCCGCCTAACCCTGTAGCGTTTGACCACGGGATCTAGCCCTTTGACTTTGCACGGACGCGTTTTGACCAGTGGAACAATCCACCCGGTCGTGTTAGGTCATCCCAAACAAACACTTTAGAGCAACATCCGGGCCAAACCCACAGTAAGATCCCCTCCCTGTAGACCCGACGCGTCCGTTTACCCCCTTCAGGTGCCGGCGGCGGCGCCGTCCGTGTGAGGGGGCACACCCCGGAGACGTGTGCCGCCTCTTCGGACATGCTAGCACACCACCCCGCATGTATGAGGGCCCGGTGTGATGCTCGGGTGGCATTGCTACCCCCCAACGGCCCCCGTCCCGCCTAACCCTGTAGCGTTTGACCACGGGATCTAGCCCTTTGACTTTGCACGGACGGGTTTTGACCAGTGGAACTATCGACCCGGTCGTGTTAGGTCAGCCTATACGAACACTTTAGAGCAACATCCGGGCCAAACCCACAGTAAGATCCCCTCCGTGTAGACCCGACGTGTCCGTTTCCCCCCTTCAGGTGCCGGCGGCGGCGCCGTCCGTGTGAGGGGGCACACCCCGGAGACGCGTGCCGCCTCTTCGGACATGCCAGCACACCACCCCGCATGTATGAGGGCCCGGTGCGACGCTCGGGTGGCATTGCTACCCCCCCCCCCCACGGCCCCCGTCTCGCCTAACCCTGTAGCGTTTGACCACGGAATCTAGCCCTTTGACTTTGCACGGACGGGTTTTGACCAGTGGAACTATCGACCCGGTCGTGTTAGGTCAGCCCATACGAACACTTTAGAGCAACATCCGGGCCAAACCCACAGTAAGATCCCCTCCGTGTAGACCCGACACGTCCGTTTCCCCCTCTAGGTGCCGGCGTCGACGCCGTCCGTGTGAGGGGGCACACCCCGGAGACGCGTGCCGCCTCTTCGGACATGCCAGCACACCACCCCACATGTATGAGGGCCCGGTGCGACGCTCGGGTGCCATTGCTACCCCCCCCCCCCCACGGCCCCCGTCCCGCCTAACCCTATAGCGTTTGACCACGGGATCTAGCCCTTTGACTTTGCACGGACACGTTTTAACCAGTGGAACTATCCACCCGGTCGTGTTAGGTCAGCCCATACGAACACTTTAGAGCAACATCCAGGCCAAACCCACAGTAAGATCCCCTCCCTGTAGACCCGACGCGTCCGTTTCCCCCCTTCCGGTGCTGGCGGCGGCGCCGTCCGTGTGAGGGGCACACCCCGGAGACGCGTGCTGCCTCTTCGGACATGCCAGCACACCACCCCGCATGTATGAGGGCCCGGTGCGACGCTCGGGTGGCATTGCTACCCCCCCCCCCACGGCCCCCGTCCCGCCTAACCCTGTAGCGTTTGACGACGGGATCTAGCCCTTTGACTTTGCACGGACGCGTTTTGACCAGTGGAACTATCGACCCGGTCCTGTTAGGTCAGCCTATACGAACACTTTAGAGCAACATCCGGGCCAAACCCACAGTAAGATCCCCTCCGTGTAGACCCGACGTGTCCGTTTCCCCCCTTCAGGTGCCGGCGGCGGCGCCGTCCGTGTGAGGGGGCACACCCCGGAGACGCGTGCCGCCTCTTCGGACATGCCAGCACACCACCCCGCATGTATGAGGGCCCGGTGCGACGCTCGGGTGGCATTGCTACCCCCCCCCCCCCACGGCCCCCGTCTCGCCTAACCCTGTAGCGTTTGACCACGGAATCTAGCCCTTTGACTTTGCACGGACGGGTTTTGACCAGTGGAACTATCGACCCGGTCGTGTTAGGTCAGCCCATACGAACACTTTAGAGCAACATCCGGGCCAAACCCACAGTAAGATCCCCTCCGTGTAGACCCGACACGTCCGTTTCCCCCTCTAGGTGCCGGCGTCGACGCCGTCCGTGTGAGGGGGCACACCCCGGAGACGCGTGCCGCCTCTTCGGACATGCCAGCACACCACCCCACATGTATGAGGGCCCGGTGCGACGCTCGGGTGCCATTGCTACCCCCCCCCCCCCACGGCCCCCGTCCCGCCTAACCCTATAGCGTTTGACCACGGGATCTAGCCCTTTGACTTTGCACGGACACGTTTTAACCAGTGGAACTATCCACCCGGTCGTGTTAGGTCAGCCCATACGAACACTTTAGAGCAACATCCAGGCCAAACCCACAGTAAGATCCCCTCCCTGTAGACCCGACGCGTCCGTTTCCCCCCTTCCGGTGCTGGCGGCGGCGCCGTCCGTGTGAGGGGCACACCCCGGAGACGCGTGCTGCCTCTTCGGACATGCCAGCACACCACCCCGCATGTATGAGGGCCCGGTGCGACGCTCGGGTGGCATTGCTACCCCCCCCCCCCCCCCCCCCACGGCCCCCGTCCCGCCTAACCATGTAGCGTTTGACGACGGGATCTAGCCCTTTGACTTTGCACGGACGCGTTTTGACCAGTGGAACTATCGACCCGGTCCTGTTAGGTCAGCCTATACGAACACTTTAGAGCAACATCCGGGCCAAACCCACAGTAAGATCCCCTCCCTGTAGACCCGACGTGTCCATTTCCCCCCTTCAGGTGCCGGCGGCGGCGCCGTCCATGTGAGGGGGCACACCCCGGAGATGCGTGCCGCCTCTTCGGACATGCCAGCACACCACCCCGCATGTATGAGGGCCCGGTGCGACGCTCGGGTGGCATTGCTACCCCCCAACGGCCCCCGTCCTGCCTAACCCTGTAGCGTTTGAACACGGGATCTAGCCCTTTGACTTTGCACGGACGGGTTTTGACCAGTGGAACTATAAACCCGGTCGTGTTAGGTCAGCCCATATGAACACATTAGAGAACCATCCGGGCCAAACCCACAGTAAGATCCCCTCCCTGTAGACCCGACGCGTCCGTTTCCCCCCTCCAGGTGCCGGCGGCGGCGCCGTCCGTGTAAGGGGGCACACCCCGGAGACGCGTGCCGCCTCTTCGGACATGCCAGCACACCACCCCGCATGTATGAGGGCCCGGTGCGACGCTCGGGTGGCATTGCTAACCCCCAACGGCCCCCGTCCCGCCTAACCCTGTAGCGTTTGACCACGGGATCTAGCCCTTTGACTTTGCATGGACGGGTTTTGACCAGTGGAACTATCCACCCGGTCGTGTTAGGTCAGCCCATACGAACACTTTAGAGCAACATCCGGGCCAAATCCACAGTAAGATCCCCTCCGTGTAGACCCGACCTGTCCGTTTCCCCCTCCAGGTGCCGGCGTCGGCGTCGTTCGTGTGAGGGGGCACACCCCGGAGAAGCGTGCCGCCTCTTCGGACATGCCAGCACACCACGCCGCATGTATGAGGGCCCGGTGCGACGCTCGGGTGGCATTGCTACCCCCCCCCCCACGGCCCCCGTCCCGCCTAACCCTGTAGCGTTTGACCACGGGATCTAGCCCTTTGACTTTGCACGGACACGTTTTAACCAGTGGAACTATCCACCCGATCGTGTTAGGTCAGCCCATACGAACACTTTAGAGCAACATCCAGGCCAAACCCACAGTAAGATCCCCTCCCTGTAGACCCGACGCGTCCGTTTCCCCCTTCCGAAGCCGCGGCGGCGCCGTCCGTGTGAGGGGGCACACCCCGGAGACGCGTGCCGCCTCTTCGGACATGCCTGCACACCACCCCGCATGTATGAGGGCCCGGTGCGACTCTCGGGTGGCATTGCTACCCCCCACGGCCCCCGTCCCGCCTAACCCTGTAGCGTTTGACCACGGGATCTAGCCCTTTGACTTTGCACGGACGCGTTTTGACCAGTGGAACAATCCACCCGGTCGTGTTAGGTCATCCCAAACAAACACTTTAGAGCAACATCCGGGCCAAACCCACAGTAAGATCCCCTCCCTGTAGACCCGACGCGTCCGTTTCCCCCCTTCAGGTGCCGGCGGCGGCGCCGTCCGTGTGAGGGGGCACACCCCGGAGACGTGTGCCGCCTCTTCGGACATGCTAGCACACCACCCCGCATGTATGAGGGCCCGGTGTGATGCTCGGGTGGCATTGCTACCCCCCAACGGCCCCCGTCCCGCCTAACCCTGTAGCGTTTGACCACGGGATCTAGCCCTTTGACTTTGCACGGACGGGTTTTGACCAGTGGAACTATCGACCCGGTCGTGTTAGGTCAGCCTATACGAACACTTTAGAGCAACATCCGGGCCAAACCCACAGTAAGATCCCCTCCGTGTAGACCCGACGTGTCCGTTTCCCCCCTTCAGGTGCCGGCGGCGGCCCCGTCCGTGTGAGGGGGCACACCCCGGAGACGCGTGCCGCCTCTTCGGACATGCCAGCACACCACCCCGCATGTATGAGGGCCCGGTGCGACGCTCGGGTGGCATTGCTACCCCCCCCACGGCCCCCGTCTCGCCTAACCCTGTAGCGTTTGACCACGGAATCTAGCCCTTTGACTTTGCACGGACGGGTTTTGACCAGTGGAACTATCGACCCGGTCGTGTTAGGTCAGCCCATACGAACACTTTAGAGCAACATCCGGGCCAAACCCACAGTAAGATCCCCTCCGTGTAGACCCGACACGTCCGTTTCCCCCTCTAGGTGCCGGCGTCGACGCCGTCCGTGTGAGGGGGCACACCCCAGAGACGCGTGCCGCCTCTTCGGACATGCCAGCACACCACCCCACATGTATGAGGGCCCGGTGCGACGCTCGGGTGGCATTGCTACCCCCCCCCCACGGCCCCCGTCCCGCCTAACCCTATAGCGTTTGACCACGGGATCTAGCCCTTTGACTTTGCACGGACACGTTTTAACCAGTGGAACTATCCACCCGGTCGTGTTAGGTCAGCCCATACGAACACTTTAGAGCAACATCCAGGCCAAACCCACAGTAAGATCCCCTCCCTGTAGACCCGACGCGTCCGTTTCCCCCCTTCCGGTGCCGGCGGCGGCGCCGTCCGTGTGAGGGGCACACCCCGGAGACGCGTGCTGCCTCTTCGGACATGCCAGCACACCACCCCGCATGTATGAGGGCCCGGTGCGACGCTCGGGTGGCATTGCTACCCCCCCCCACGGCCCCCGTCCCGCCTAACCCTGTAGCGTTTGACGACGGGATCTAGCCCTTTGACTTTGCACGGACGCGTTTTGACCAGTGGAACTATCGACCCGGTCCTGTTAGGTCAGCCTATACGAACACTTTAGAGCAACATCCGGGCCAAACCCACAGTAAGATCCCCTCCCTGTAGACCCGACGTGTCCGTTTCCCCCCTTCAGGTGCCGGCGGCGGCGCCGTCCATGTGAGGGGGCACACCCCGGAGATGCGTGCCGCCTCTTCGGACATGCCAGCACACCACCCCGCATGTATGAGGGCCCGGTGCGACGCTCGGGTGGCATTGCTACCCCCCAACGGCCCCCGTCCCGCCTAACCCTGTAGCGTTTGAACACGGGATCTAGCCCTTTGACTTTGCACGGACGGGTTTTGACCAGTGGAACTATAAACCCGGTCGTGTTAGGTCAGCCCATATGAACACATTAGAGAACCATCCGGGCCAAACCCACAGTAAGATCCCCTCTCTGTAGACCCGACGCGTCCGTTTCCCCCCTCCAGGTGCCGGCGGCGGCGCCGTCCGTGTAAGGGGGCACACCCCGGAGACGCGTGCCGCCTCTTCGGACATGCCAGCACACCACCCCGCATGTATGAGGGCCCGGTGCGACGCTCGGGTGGCATTGCTAACCCCCAACGGCCCCCGTCCCGCCTAACCCTGTAGCGTTTGACCACGGGATCTAGCCCTTTGACTTTGCATGGACGGGTTTTGACCAGTGGAACTATCCACCCGGTCGTGTTAGGTCAGCCCATATGAACACTTTAGAGCAACATCCGGGCCAAATCCACAGTAAGATCCCCTCCGTGTAGACCCGACCTGTCCGTTTCCCCCTCCAGGTGCCGGCGTCGGCGCCGTCCGTGTGAGGGGGCACACCCCGGAGAAGCGTGCCGCCTCTTCGGACATGCCAGCACACCACGCCGCATGTATGAGGGCCCGGTGCGACGCTCGGGTGGCATTGCTACCCCCCCCCCCCCCACGGCCCCCGTCCCGCCTAACCCTGTAGCGTTTGACCACGGGATCTAGCCCTTTGACTTTGCACGGACACGTTTTAACCAGTGGAACTATCCACCCGATCGTGTTAGGTCAGCCCATACGAACACTTTAGAGCAACATCCAGGCCAAACCCACAGTAAGATCCCCTCCCTGTAGACCCGACGCGTCCGTTTCCCCCTTCCGAAGCCGCGGCGGCGCCGTCCGTGTGAGGGGGCACACCCCGGAGACGCGTGCCGCCTCTTCGGACATGCCTGCACACCACCCCGCATGTATGAGGGCCCGGTGCGACTCTCGGGTGGCATTGCTACCCCCCACGGCCCCCGTCCCGCCTAACCCTCTAGCGTTTGACCACGGGATCTAGCCCTTTGACTTTGGACGGACGGGTTTTGACCAGTGGAACTATCCACCCGGTCGTGTTAGGTCATCCCATACAAACACTTTAGAGCAACATCCGGGCCAAACCCACAGTAAGATCCCCTCCCTGTAGACCCGACGCGTCCGTTTCCCCCCTTCAGGTGCCGGCGGCGGCGCCGTCCGTGTGAGGGGGCACACCCCGGAGACGTGTGCCGCCTCTTCGGACATGCTAGCACACCACCCCGCATGTATGAGGGCCCGGTGTGATGCTCGGGTGGCATTGCTACCCCCCAACGGCCCCCGTCCCGCCTAACCCTGTAGCGTTTGACCACGGGATCTAGCCCTTTGACTTTGTACGGACGGGTTTTGACCAGTGGAACTATCGACCCGGTCGTGTTAGGTCAGCCTATACGAACACTTTAGAGCAACATCCGGGCCAAACCCACAGTAAGATCCCCTCCGTGTAGACCCGACGTGTCCGTTTCCCCCCTTCAGGTGCCGGCGGCGGCGCCGTCCGTGTGAGGGGGCACACCCCGGAGACGCGTGCCGCCTCTTCGGACATGCCAGCACACCACCCCGCATGTATGAGGGCCCGGTGCGACGCTCGGGTGGCATTGCTACCCCCCCCCCCCCACGGCCCCCGTCCCGCCTAACCCTGTAGCGTTTGACCACGGGATCTAGCCCTTTGACTTTGCACGGACGGGTTTTGACCAGCGGAACTATCGACCCGGTCGTGTTAGGTCAGCCCATACGAACACTTTAGAGCAACATCCGGGCCAAACCCACAGTAAGATCCCCTTCGTGTAGACCCGACACGTCCGTTTCCCCCTCTAGGTGCCGGCGTCGACGCCGTCCGTGTGAGGGGGCACACCCCGGAGACGCATGCCGCCTCTTCTGACATGCCAGCACACCACCCCGCATGTATGAGGGCCCGGTGCGACGCTCGGGTGGCATTGCTACCCCCCCCCCCCCACGGCCCCCGTCCCGCCTAACCCTATAGCGTTTGACCACGGGATCTAGCCCTTTGACTTTGCACGGACACGTTTTAACCAGTGGAGCTATCCACCCGGTCGTGTTAGGTCAGCCTATACGAACACTTTAGAGCAACATCCGGGCCAAACCCACAGTAAGATCCCCTCCGTGTAGACCCGACGTGTCCGTTTCCCCCCTTCAGGTGCCGGCGGCGGCGCCGTCCGTGTGAGGGGGCACACCCCGGAGACGCGTGCCGCCTCTTCGGACATGCCAGCACACCACCCAGCATGTATGAGGGCCCGGTGCGACGCTCGGGTGGCATTGCTACCCCCCCCCCACGGCCCCCGTCCCGCCTAACCCTGTAGCGTTTGACCACGGGATCTAGCCCTTTGACTTTGCACGGACGGGTTTTGACCAGTGGAACTATCGACCCGGTCGTGTTAGGTCAGCCTATACGAACACTTTAGAGCAACATCCGGGCCAAACCCACAGTAAGATCCCCTCCCTGTAGACCCGACGTGTCCGTTTCCCCCCTTCAGGTGCCGGCGGCGGCGCCGTCCGTGTGAGGGGGCACACCCCGGAGACGCGTGCCGCCTCTTCGGACATGCCAGCACACCACCCCGCATGTATGAGGGCCCGGTGCGACGCTCGGGTGGAATTGCTACCCTCCAACGGCCCCCGTCCCGCCTAACCCTGTAGCGTTTGAGCACGGGATCTAGCCCTTTGACTTTGCATGGACGGGTTTTGACCAGTGGAACTATAGACCCGGTCGTGTTAGGTCAGCCCATATGAACACATTAGAGCAACATCCGGGCCAAATCCACAGTAAGATCCCCTCCGTGTAGACCCGACCTGTCAGTTTCCCCCTCCAGGTGCCGGCGTCGGCGCCGTCCTGTGAGGGGGCACACCCCGGAGACGCGTGCCGCCTCTTCGGACATGCCAGCACACCACCCCGCATGTATGAGGGCCCGGTGCGACGCTCGGGTGGCATTGCTACCCCTCCCCCCCCACGGCCCCCGTCCCGCCTAACCCTGTAGCGTTTGACCATGGGATCTAGCCCTTTGACTTTGCACGGACACGTTTTAACCAGTGGAACTATCCACCCGGTCGTGTTAGGTCAGCCCATACGAACACTTTAGAGCAACATCCAGGCCAAACCCACAGTAAGATCCCCTCCCTGTAGACCCGACGCGTCCGTTTCCCCGCTTCAGGTGCCGGCGGCGGCGCCGTCCGTGTGAGGGGGCACACCCCGGAGATGCGTGCCGCCTCTTCGGACATGCCAGCACACCATCCCGTATGTATGAGGGCACGGTGCGACGCTCGGGTGGCATTGCTACCCCCCCCCCCCCACGGATCCCGTCCCGCCTAACCCTGTCGCGTTTAACCACGGGATCTAGCTTTTGACTTTGCACGGACGGGTTTGACCAGTGGAACTATCCACCCGGTCGTGTTAGGTCAGCCCATACGAACACTTTAGAGCAACATCCGGGCCAAACCCACAGTAAGATCCCCTCCCTGTAGACCCGACGGGTCCGTTTCCCCCCTCCAGGTGTCGGCGGCGGCGCCGTCCGTGTGAGGGGGCACAACCCGGAGACACGTGCCGCCTCTTCGGACATGCCAGCACACCATCACGCATGTATGAGGGCCCGGTGCGACGCTCGGGTGGCATTGCTACCCCCCCCCCCCCCACGGCCCCCGTCCCGCCTAACCCTGTAGCGTTTGACCACGGGATCTAGCCCTTTGACTTTGCACGGACGGGTTTTGACCAGTGGAACTATAGACCCGGTCGTGTTAGGTCAGCCCATATGAACACATTAGAGAACCATCCGGGCCAAACCCACAGTAAGATCCCCTCCCTGTAGACCCGACGCGTCCGTTTCCCCCCTCCAGGTGCCGGCGGCGGCGCCGTCCGTGTAAGGGGGCACACCCCGGAGACGCGTGCCGCCTCTTCAGACATGCCAGCACACCACCCCGCATGTATGAGGGCCCGGTGCGACGCTCGGGTGGCATTGCTAACCCCCAACGGCCCCCGTCCCGCCTAACCCTATAGCGTTTGACCACGGGATGTAGCCCTTTGACTTTGCACGGACGGGTTTTGACCAGTGGAACTATCGACCCGGTCGTGTTAGGTCAGCCCATACGAACACTTTAGAGCAACATCCGTGCCAAATCCACAGTAAGATCCCCTCCGTGTAGACCCGACCTGTCCGTTTCCCCCTCCAGGTGCCGGCGTCGGCGCCGTCCGTGTGAGGGGGCACACCCCGGAGAAGCGTGCCGCCTCTTCGGACATGCCAGCACACCACCCCGCATGTATGAGGGCCCGGTGCGACGCTCGGGTGGCATTGCTACCCCCCCCCCCCACGGCCCCCGTCCCGCCTAACCCTGTAGCGTTTGACCACGGGATCTAGCCCTTTGACTTTGCACGGACACGTTTTAACCAGTGGAACTATCCACCCGATCGTGTTAGGTCAGCCCGCACGAACACTTTAGAGCAACATCCAGGCCAAACCCACAGTAAGATCCCCTCCCTGTAGACCCGACGCGTCCGTTTCCCCCTTCTGGAGCCGCGGCGGCGCCGTCCGTGTGAGGGGGCACAACCCGGAGACGCGCGCCGCCTCTTCGGACATGCCAGCACACCACCCCGCATGTATGAGGGCCCGGTGCGACGCTCGGGTGGCATTGCTACCCCCCCCCCCCACGGCCCCCGTCCCGCCTAACCCTATAGCGTTTGACCACGGGATCTAGCCCTTTGACTTTGGACGGACGGGTTTTGACCAGTGGAACTATCAACCCGGTCGTGTTAGGTCAGCCCATACGAACACTTTAGAGCAACATCCGGGCCAAATCCACAGTAAGATCCCCTCCGTGTAGACCCGACCTGTCCGTTTCCCCCTCCAGGTGCCGGCGTCGGCGCCGTCCGTGTGAGGGGGCACACCCCGGAGAAGCGTGCCGCCTCTTCGGACATGCCAGCACACCACCCCGCATGTATGAGGGCCCGGTGCGACGCTCGGGTGGCATTGCTACCCCCCCTCCACGACCCCCGTCCCGCCTAACCCTGTAGCGTTTGACCACGGGATCTAGCCCTTTGACTTTGCACGGATACGTTTTAACCTGTGGAACTATCCACCCGATCGTGTTAGGTCAGCCCGTACGAACACTTTAGAGCAACATCCAGGCCAAACCCACAGTAAGATCCCCTCCCTGTAGACCCGACGCGTCCGTTTCCCCCTTCCGAAGCCGCGGCGGCGCCGTCCGTGTGAGGGGGCACACCCCGGAGACGCGTGCCGCCTCTTCGGACATGCCTGCACACCACCCCGCATGTATGAGGGCCCGGTGCGACGCTCGGGTGGCATTGCTACCCCCCACGGCCCCCGTCCCGCCTAACCCTGTAGCGTTTGACCACGGGATCTAGCCCTTTGACTTTGCACGGACGCGTTTTGACCAGTGGAACTATCCACCCGGTCGTGTTAGGTCATCCCATAAAAACACTTTAGAGCAACATCCGGGCCAAACCCACAGTAAGATCCCCTCCCTGTAGACCCGACGCGGACGTTTCCCCCCTTCAGGTGCCGGCGGCGGCGCCGTCCGTGTGAGGGGGCACACCCCGGAGACGCGTGCCGCCTCTTCGGACATGCTAGCACACCACCCCGCATGTATGAGGGCCCGGTGTGATGCTCGGGTGGCATTGCTACCCCCCAACGGCCCCCGTCCCGCCTAACCCTGTAGCGTTTGACCACGGGATCTAGCCCTTTGACTTTGCACGGACGGGTTTTGACCAGTGGAACTATCGACCCGGTCGTGTTAGGTCAGCCTATACGAACACTTTAGAGCAACATCCGGGCCAAACCCACAGTAAGATCCCCTCCGTGTAGACCCGACGTGTCCGTTTCCCCCCTTCAGGTGCCGGCGGCGGCGCCGTCCGTGTGAGGGGGCACACCCCGGAGACGCGTGCCGCCTCTTCGGACATGCCAGCACACCACCCAGCATGTATGAGGGCCCGGTGCGACGCTCGGGTGGCATTGCTACCCCCCCCCCACGGCCCCCGTCCCGCCTAACCCTGTAGCGTTTGACCACGGGATCTAGCCCTTTGACTTTGCACGGACGGGTTTTGACCAGTGGAACTATCGACCCGGTCGTGTTAGGTCAGCCTATACGAACACTTTAGAGCAACATCCGGGCCAAACCCACAGTAAGATCCCCTCCCTGTAGACCCGACGTGTCCGTTTCCCCCCTTCAGGTGCCGGCGGCGGCGCCGTCCGTGTGAGGGGGCACACCCCGGAGACGCGTGCCGCCTCTTCGGACATGCCAGCACACCACCCCGCATGTATGAGGGCCCGGTGCGACGCTCGGGTGGAATTGCTACCCTCCAACGGCCCCCGTCCCGCCTAACCCTGTAGCGTTTGAGCACGGGATCTAGCCCTTTGACTTTGCATGGACGGGTTTTGACCAGTGGAACTATAGACCCGGTCGTGTTAGGTCAGCCCATATGAACACATTAGAGCAACATCCGGGCCAAATCCACAGTAAGATCCCCTCCGTGTAGACCCGACCTGTCCGTTTCCCCCTCCAGGTGCCGGCGTCGGCGCCGTCCTGTGAGGGGGCACACCCCGGAGACGCGTGCCGCCTCTTCGGACATGCCAGCACACCACCCCGCATGTATGAGGGCCCGGTGCGACGCTCGGGTGGCATTGCTACCCCTCCCCCCCCACGGCCCCCGTCCCGCCTAACCCTGTAGCGTTTGACCATGGGATCTAGCCCTTTGACTTTGCACGGACACGTTTTAACCAGTGGAACTATCCACCCGGTCGTGTTAGGTCAGCCCATACGAACACTTTAGAGCAACATCCAGGCCAAACCCACAGTAAGATCCCCTCCCTGTAGACCCGACGCGTCCGTTTCCCCGCTTCAGGTGCCGGCGGCGGCGCCGTCCGTGTGAGGGGGCACACCCCGGAGATGCGTGCCGCCTCTTCGGACATGCCAGCACACCATCCCGTATGTATGAGGGCACGGTGCGACGCTCGGGTGGCATTGCTACCCCCCCCCCCACGGATCCCGTCCCGCCTAACCCTGTCGCGTTTAACCACGGGATCTAGCTTTTGACTTTGCACGGACGGGTTTGACCAGTGGAACTATCCACCCGGTCGTGTTAGGTCAGCCCATACGAACACTTTAGAGCAACATCCGGGCCAAACCCACAGTAAGATCCCCTCCCTGTAGACCCGACGGGTCCGTTTCCCCCCTCCAGGTGTCGGCGGCGGCGCCGTCCGTGTGAGGGGGCACAACCCGGAGACACGTGCCGCCTCTTCGGACATGCCAGCACACCATCACGCATGTATGAGGGCCCGGTGCGACGCTCGGGTGGCATTGCTACCCCCCCCCCCCCCACGGCCCCCGTCCCGCCTAACCCTGTAGCGTTTGACCACGGGATCTAGCCCTTTGACTTTGCACGGACGGGTTTTGACCAGTGGAACTATAGACCCGGTCGTGTTAGGTCAGCCCATATGAACACATTAGAGAACCATCCGGGCCAAACCCACAGTAAGATCCCCTCCCTGTAGACCCGACGCGTCCGTTTCCCCCCTCCAGGTGCCGGCGGCGGCGCCGTCCGTGTAAGGGGGCACACCCCGGAGACGCGTGCCGCCTCTTCAGACATGCCAGCACACCACCCCGCATGTATGAGGGCCCGGTGCGACGCTCGGGTGGCATTGCTAACCCCCAACGGCCCCCGTCCCGCCTAACCCTATAGCGTTTGACCACGGGATGTAGCCCTTTGACTTTGCACGGACGGGTTTTGACCAGTGGAACTATCGACCCGGTCGTGTTAGGTCAGCCCATACGAACACTTTAGAGCAACATCCGTGCCAAATCCACAGTAAGATCCCCTCCGTGTAGACCCGACCTGTCCGTTTCCCCCTCCAGGTGCCGGCGTCGGCGCCGTCCGTGTGAGGGGGCACACCCCGGAGAAGCGTGCCGCCTCTTCGGACATGCCAGCACACCACCCCGCATGTATGAGGGCCCGGTGCGACGCTCGGGTGGCATTGCTACCCCCCCCCCCCCCACGGCCCCCGTCCCGCCTAACCCTGTAGCGTTTGACCACGGGATCTAGCCCTTTGACTTTGCACGGACACGTTTTAACCAGTGGAACTATCCACCCGATCGTGTTAGGTCAGCCCGCACGAACACTTTAGAGCAACATCCAGGCCAAACCCACAGTAAGATCCCCTCCCTGTAGACCCGACGCGTCCGTTTCCCCCTTCTGGAGCCGCGGCGGCGCCGTCCGTGTGAGGGGGCACAACCCGGAGACGCGCGCCGCCTCTTCGGACATGCCAGCACACCACCCCGCATGTATGAGGGCCCGGTGCGACGCTCGGGTGGCATTGCTACCCCCCCCCCCCACGGCCCCCGTCCCGCCTAACCCTATAGCGTTTGACCACGGGATCTAGCCCTTTGACTTTGGACGGACGGGTTTTGACCAGTGGAACTATCAACCCGGTCGTGTTAGGTCAGCCCATACGAACACTTTAGAGCAACATCCGGGCCAAATCCACAGTAAGATCCCCTCCGTGTAGACCCGACCTGTCCGTTTCCCCCTCCAGGTGCCGGCGTCGGCGCCGTCCGTGTGAGGGGGCACACCCCGGAGAAGCGTGCCGCCTCTTCGGACATGCCAGCACACCACCCCGCATGTATGAGGGCCCGGTGCGACGCTCGGGTGGCATTGCTACCCCCCCCTCCACGACCCCCGTCCCGCCTAACCCTGTAGCGTTTGACCACGGGATCTAGCCCTTTGACTTTGCACGGATACGTTTTAACCTGTGGAACTATCCACCCGATCGTGTTAGGTCAGCCCGTACGAACACTTTAGAGCAACATCCAGGCCAAACCCACAGTAAGATCCCCTCCCTGTAGACCCGACGCGTCCGTTTCCCCCTTCCGAAGCCGCGGCGGCGCCGTCCGTGTGAGGGGGCACACCCCGGAGACGCGTGCCGCCTCTTCGGACATGCCTGCACACCACCCCGCATGTATGAGGGCCCGGTGCGACGCTCGGGTGGCATTGCTACCCCCCACGGCCCCCGTCCCGCCTAACCCTGTAGCGTTTGACCACGGGATCTAGCCCTTTGACTTTGCACGGACGCGTTTTGACCAGTGGAACTATCCACCCGGTCGTGTTAGGTCATCCCATAAAAACACTTTAGAGCAACATCCGGGCCAAACCCACAGTAAGATCCCCTCCCTGTAGACCCGACGCGGACGTTTCCCCCCTTCAGGTGCCGGCGGCGGCGCCGTCCGTGTGAGGGGGCACACCCCGGAGACGCGTGCCGCCTCTTCGGACATGCTAGCACACCACCCCGCATGTATGAGGGCCCGGTGTGATGCTCGGGTGGCATTGCTACCCCCCAACGGCCCCCGTCCCGCCTAACCCTGCAGCGTTTGACCACGGGATCTAGCCCTTTGACTTTGCACGGACGGGTTTTGACCAGTGGAACTATCGACCCGGTCGTGTTAGGTCAGCCTATACGAACACTTTAGAGCAACATCCGGGCCAAACCCACAGTAAGATCCCCTCCGTGTAGACCCGACGTGTCCGTTTCCCCCCTTCAGGTGCCGGCGGCGGCGCCGTCCGTGTGAGGGGGCACACCCCGGAGACGCGTGCCGCCTCTTCGGACATGCCAGCACACCACCCAGCATGTATGAGGGCCCGGTGCGATGCTCGGGTGGCATTGCTACCCCCCCCCCCCCCCACGGCCCCCGTCCCGCCTAACCCTGTAGCGTTTGACCACGGGATCTAGCCCTTTGACTTTGCACGGACGGGTTTTGACCAGTGGAACTATCGACCCGGTCGTGTTAGGTCAGCCTATACGAACACTTTAGAGCAACATCCGGGCCAAACCCACAGTAAGATCCCCTCCCTGTAGACCCGACGTGTCCGTTTCCCCCCTTCAGGTGCCGGCGGCGGCGCCGTCCGTGTGAGGGGGCACACCCCGGAGACGCGTGCCGCCTCTTCGGACATGCCAGCACACCACCCCGCATGTATGAGGGCCCGGTGCGACGCTCGGGTGGAATTGCTACCCTCCAACGGCCCCCGTCCCGCCTAACCCTGTAGCGTTTGAGCACGGGATCTAGCCCTTTGACTTTGCATGGACGGGTTTTGACCAGTGGAACTATAGACCCGGTCGTGTTAGGTCAGCCCATATGAACACATTAGAGCAACATCCGGGCCAAACCCACAGTAAGATCCCCTCCGTGTAGACCCGACCTGTCCGTTTCCCCCTCCAGGTGCCGGCGTCGGCGCCGTCCTGTGAGGGGGCACACCCCGGAGACGCGTGCCGCCTCTTCGGACATGCCAGCACACCACCCCGCATGTATGAGGGCCCGGTGCGACGCTCGGGTGGCATTGCTACCCCTCCCCCCCCCACGGCCCCCGTCCCGCCTAACCCTGTAGCGTTTGACCATGGGATCTAGCCCTTTGACTTTGCACGGACACGTTTTAACCAGTGGAACTATCCACCCGGTCGTGTTAGGTCAGCCCATACGAACACTTTAGAGCAACATCCAGGCCAAACCCACAGTAAGATCCCCTCCCTGTAGACCCGACGCGTCCGTTTCCCCGCTTCAGGTGCCGGCGGCGGCGCCGTCCGTGTGAGGGGGCACACCCCGGAGATGCGTGCCGCCTCTTCGGACATGCCAGCACACCATCCCGTATGTATGAGGGCACGGTGCGATGCTCGGGTGGCATTGCTACCCCCCCCCCCCCACGGATCCCGTCCCGCCTAACCCTGTCGCGTTTGACCACGGGATCTAGCTTTTGACTTTGCACGGACGGGTTTGACCAGTGGAACTATCCACCCGGTCGTGTTAGGTCAGCCCATACGAACACTTTAGAGCAACATCCGGGCCAAACCCACAGTAAGATCCCCTCCCTGTAGACCCGACGGGTCCGTTTCCCCCCTCCAGGTGTCGGCGGCGGCGCCGTCCGTGTGAGGGGGCACAACCCGGAGACACGTGCCGCCTCTTCGGACATGCCAGCACACCATCACGCATGTATGAGGGCCCGGTGCGACGCTCGGGTGGCATTGCTACCCCCCCCCACGGCCCCCGTCCCGCCTAACCCTGTAGCGTTTGACCACGGGATCTAGCCCTTTGACTTTGCACGGACGGGTTTTGACCAGTGGAACTATCGACCCGGTCGTGTTAGGTCAGCCTATACGAACACTTTAGAGCAACATCCGGGCCAAACCCACAGTAAGATCCCCTCCCTGTAGACCCGACGCATCCGTTTCCCCCCTCCAGGTGCCGGCGGCGGCGCCGTCCGTGTGAGGGGGCACACCCCGGAGACGCGTGCCGCCTCTACGGACATGCCAGCACACCACCCCGCATGTATGAGGGCCCGGTGCGACGCTCGGGTGGCATTGCTACCCCCCAACGGCCCCCGTCCCGCCTAACCCTGTAGCGTTTGACCACGAGATCTACCCCTTTGACTTTGCACGGACGGGTTTTGACCAGTGGAACTATCGACCGGGTTGTGTTAGGTCAGCCCATACGAACACTTTAGAGCAACATCCGGGCCAAACCCACAGTAAGATCCCCTCCGTGTAGACCCGACGCGTCCGTTTCCCCCTCTAGGTGCCGGCGTCGGCGCCGTCCGTGTGAGGGGGCACACCCCGGAGACGCGTGCCGCCTCTTCGGACATGGCAGCACACCACCCCACATGTATGAGGGCCCGGTGCGACGCTCGGGTGGCATTGCTACCCCCCCCCCCCCACGGATCCCATCCCGCCTAACCCTGTAGCGTTTGACCACGGGATCTAGCTTTTGACTTTGCACGGACGGGTTTTGACCAGTGGAACTATCCACCCGGTCGTGTTAGGTCAGCCCATACGAACACTTTAGAGCAACATCCGGGCCAAACCCACAGTAAGATCCCCTCCCTGTAGACCCGACGCGTCCGTTTCTCCCCTCCAGGTGCCGGCAGCGGCGCCGTCCGTGTGAGGGGGCACACCCCGGAGACGCGTGCCGCCTCTTCGGACATGCCAGCACACCACCCCGCATGTATGAGGGCCCGGTGCGACGCTCGGGTGGCATTGCTACCCCCCCCCCCACGGCCCCCGTCCCGCCTAACCCTGTAGCGTTTGACCACGGGATCTAGCCCTTTGACTTTGCACGGATGGGTTTTGACCAGTGGAACTATCGACCCGGTCCTGTTAGGTCAGCCTATACGAACACTTTAGAGCAACATCCGGGCCAAACCCACAGTAAGATCCCCTCCCTGTAGACCCGACGTGTCCGTTTCCCCCCTTCAGGTGCCGGCGGCGGCGCCGTCCATGTGAGGGGGCACTCCCCGGAGACGCGTGCCGCCTCTTCGGACATGCCAGCACACCACCCCGCATGTATGAGGGCCCGGTGCGACGCTCGGGTGGCATTGCTACCCCCCAACGGCCCCCGTCCCGCCTAACCCTGTAGCGTTTGAACACGGGATCTAGCCCTTTGACTTTGCACGGACGGGTTTTGACCAGTGGAACTATAGACCCGGTCGTGTTAGGTCAGCCCATATGAACACATTAGAGAACCATCCGGGCCAAACCCACAGTAAGATCCCCTCCCTGTAGACCCGACGCGTCCGTTTCCCCCCTCCAGGTGCCGGCGGCGGCGCCGTCCGTGTAAGGGGGCACACCCCGGAGACGCGTGCCGCCTCTTCGAACATGCCAGCACACCACCCCGCATGTATGAGGGCCCGGTGCGACGCTCGGGTGGCATTGCTAACCCCCAACGGCCCCCGTCCCGCCTAACCCTATAGCGTTTGACCACGGGATCTAGCCCTTTGACTTTGCACGGACGGGTTTTGACCAGTGGAACTATCGACCCGGTCGTGTTAGGTCAGCCCATACGAACACTTTAGAGCAACATTCGGGCCAAATCCACAGTAAGATCCCCTCCGTGTAGACCCGACCTGTCCGTTTCCCCCTCCAGGTGCCGGCGTCGGCGCCGTCCGTGTGAGGGGGCACACCCCGGAGAAGCGTGCCGCCTCTTCGGACATGCCAGCACACCACCCCGCTTGTATGAGGGCCCGGTGCGACGCTCGGGTGGCATTGCTACCCCCCCCCCCCCACGGCCCCCGTCCCGCCTAACCCTGTAGCGTTTGACCACGGGATCTAGCCCTTTGACTTTGCACGGACACGTTTTAACCAGTGGAACTATCCACCCGATCGTGTTAGGTCAGCCCATACGAACACTTTAGAGCAACATCCAGGCCAAACCCACAGTAAGATCCCCTCCCTGTAGACCCGACGCGTCCGTTTCCCCCTTCCGAAGCCGCGGCGGCGCCGTCCGTGTGAGGGGGCACACCCCGGAGACGCGTGCCGCCTCTTCGGACATGCCTGCACACCACCCCGCATGTATGAGGGCCTGGTGCGACGCTCGGGTGGCATTGCTACCCCCCACGGCCCCCGTCCCGCCTAACCCTGTAGCGTTTGACCACGGGATCTAGCCCTTTGACTTTGCACGGACGCGTTTTGACCAGTGGAACTATCCACCCGGTCGTGTTAGGTCATCCCATACAAACACTTTAGAGCAACATCCGGGCCAAACCCACAGTAAGATCCCCTCCCTGTAGACCCGACGCGTCCGTTTCCCCCTTTCAGGTGCCGGCGGCGGCGCCGTCCGTGTGAGGGGGCACACCCCGGAGACGCGTGCCGCCTCTTCGGACATGCTAGCACACCACCCCGCATGTATGAGGGCCCGGTGTGATGCTCGGGTGGCATTGCTACCCCCCAACGGCCCCCGTCCCGCCTAACCCTGTAGCGTTTGACCACGGGATCTAGCCCTTTGACTTTGCACGGACGGGTTTTGACCAGTGGAACTATCGACCCGGTCGTGTTAGGTCAGCCTATACGAACACTTTAGAGCAACATCCGGGCCAAACCCACAGTAAGATCCCCTCCGTGTAGACCCGACGTGTCCGTTTCCCCCCTTCAGGTGCCGGCGGCGGCGCCGTCCGTGTGAGGGGGCACACCCCGGAGACGCGTGCCGCCTCTTCGGACATGCCAGCACACCACCCAGCATGTATGAGGGCCCGGTGCGACGCTCGGGTGGCATTGCTACCCCCCCCCCCCCACGGCCCCCGTCCCGCCTAACCCTGTAGCGTTTGACCACGGGATCTAGCCCTTTGACTTTGCACGGACGGGTTTTGACCAGTGGAACTATCGACCCGGTCGTGTTAGGTCAGCCTATACGAACACTTTAGAGCAACATCCGGGCCAAACCCACAGTAAGATCCCCTCCCTGTAGACCCGACGTGTCCGTTTCCCCCCTTCAGGTGCCGGCGGCGGCGCCGTCCGTGTGAGGGGGCACACCCCGGAGACGCGTGCCGCCTCTTCGGACATGCCAGCACACCACCCCGCATGTATGAGGGCCCGGTGCGACGCTCGGGTGGAATTGCTACCCTCCAACGGCCCCCGTCCCGCCTAACCCTGTAGCGTTTGACCACGGGATCTAGCCCTTTGACTTTGCATGGACGGGTTTTGACCAGTGGAACTATAGACCCGGTCGTGTTAGGTCAGCCCATATGAACACATTAGAGCAACATCCGGGCCAAATCCACAGTAAGATCCCCTCCGTGTAGACCCGACCTGTCCGTTTCCCCCTCCAGGTGCCGGCGTCGGCGCCGTCCTGTGAGGGGGCACACCCCGGAGACGCGTGCCGCCTCTTCGGACATGCCAGCACACCACCCCGCATGTATGAGGGCCCGGTGCGACGCTCGGGTGGCATTGCTACCCCTCCCCCCCCACGGCCCCCGTCCCGCCTAACCCTGTAGCGTTTGACCACGGGATCTAGCCCTTTGACTTTGCACGGACACATTTTAACCAGTGGAACTATCCACCCGGTCATGTTAGGTCAGCCCATACGAACACTTTAGAGCAACATCCAGGCCAAACCCACAGTAAGATCCCCTCCCTCTAGACCCGACGCGTCCGTTTCCCCGCTTCAGGTGCCGGCGGCGGCGCCGTCCGTGTGAGGGGGCACACCCCGGAGATGCGTGCCGCCTCTTCGGACATGCCAGCACACCATCCCGCATGTATGAGGGCACGGTGCGACGCTCGGGTGGCATTGCTACCCCCCCCCCCACGGATCCCGTCCCGCCTAACCCTGTAGCGTTTGACCACGAGATCTAGCTTTTGACTTTGCACGGACGGGTTTGACCAGTGGAACTATCCACCCGGTCGTGTTAGGTCAGCCCATACGAACACTTTAGAGCAACATCCGGGCCAAACCCACAGTAAGATCCCCTCCCTGTAGACCCGACGCGTCCGTTTCCCCCCTCCAGGTGTCGGCGGCGGCGCCTTCCGTGTGAGGGGGCACAACCCGGAGACACGTGCCGCCTCTTCGGACATGCCAGCACACCATCACGCATGTATGAGGGCCCGGTGCGACGCTCGGGTGGCATTGCTACCCCCCCCCCCCCCACGGCCCCCGTCCCGCCTAACCCTGTAGCGTTTGACCACGGGATCTAGCCCTTTGACTTTGCACGGACGGGTTTTGACCAGTGGAACTATCGACCCGGTTGTGTTAGGTCAGCCCATACGAACACTTTAGAGCAACATCCGGGCCAAACCCACAGTAAGATCCCCTCCGTGTAGACCCGACGCGTCCGTTTCCTCCTCTAGGTGCCGGCGTCGGCGCCGTCCGTGTGAGGGGGCACACCCCGGAGACGCGTGCCGCCTCTTCGGACATGGCAGCACACCACCCCACATGTATGAGGGCCCGGTGCGACGCTCGGGTGGCATTGCTACCCCCCCCCCCCACGGATCCCGTCCCGCCTAACCCTGTAGCGTTTGACCACGGGATCTAGCTTTTGACTTTGCACGGACGGGTTTTGACCAGTGGAACTATCCACCCGGTCGTGTTAGGTCAGCCCATACGAACACTTTAGAGCAACATCCGGGCCAAACCCACAGTAAGATCCCCTCCCTGTAGACCCGACGCGTCCGTTTCTCCCCTCCAGGTGCCGGCAGCGGCGCCGTCCGTGTGAGGGGGCACACCCCGGAGACGCGTGCCGCCTCTTCGGACATGCCAGCACACCACCCCGCATGTATGAGGGCCCGGTGCGACGCTCGGGTGGCATTGCTCCCCCCCAACGGCCCCCGTCCCGCCTAACCATGTAGCATTTGACCACGAGATCTACCCCTTTGACTTTGCACGGACGGGTTTTGACCAGTGGAACTATCGACCCGGTCGTGTTAGGTCAGCCCATACGAACACTTTAGAGCAACATCCGGGCCAAACCCACAGTAAGATCCCCTCCGTGTAGACCCGACGCGTCCGTTTCCCCCCCCAGGTGTTGGCGTCGGCGCCGTCCGTGTGAGGGGGCACACCCCGGAGACGCGTGCCGCCTCTTCGGACATGCCAGCACACCGTCACGCATGTATGAGGGCCCGGTGCGACGCTTGGGTGGCATTGCTACCCCCCCCCCCCCCACGGCCCCCGTCCCGCCTAACCCTGTAGCGTTTGACCACGGGATCTAGCCCTTTGACTTTGCACGGACACGTTTTAACCAGTGGAACTATCCACCCGGTCGTGTTAGGTCAGCCCATACGAACACTTTAGAGCAACATCCAGGCCAAACCCACAGTAAGATCCCCTCCCTGCAGACCCGACGCGTCCGTTTCCCCCCTTCAGGTGCCGGCGACGGCGCCGTCCGTGTGATGGGGCACACCCCGGAGACGCGTGCCGCCTCTTCGGACATGCCAGCACACCATCCCGCATGTATGAGGGCCCGGTGCGACGCTCGGGTGGCATTGCTACCCCCCCCCCCCCCACGGCCCCCGTCCCGCCTAACCCTGTAGCGTTTGACCACGGGATCTAGCCCTTTGACTTTGCACGGACACGTTTTAACCAGTGGAACTATCCACCCGGTCGTGTTAGGTCCGCCCATACGAACACTTTAGAGCAACATCCAGGCCAAACCCACAGTAAGATGCCCTCCCTGTAGACCCGACGCGTCCGTTTCCCCCCTTCAGGTGCCGGCGGCGGCGCCGTCCGTATGAGGGGGCACACCCCGGAGATGCGTGCCGCCTCTTCGGACATGCCAGCACACCATCCCGCATGTATGAGGGCCCGGTGCGACGCTCGGGTGGCATTGCTACCCCCCCCCCCCCCCCACGGCCCCCGTCGCGCATAACCCTGTAGCGTTTGACCACGGGATGTAGCCCTTTGACTTTGCACGGACGGGTTTTGACCAGTGGAACTATCCACCCGGTCGTGTTAGGTCAGCCCATACGAACACTTTAGAGCAACATCCGGGCCAAACCCACAGTAAGATCCCGTCCTTGTAGACCCGACGCGCCCGTTTCCCCCCTCCAGGTGCCGGCGGCGGCGCCGTCCGTGTGAGGGGGCACACCCCGGAGACGCGTGCCGCCTCTTCGGACATGCCAGCACACCATCCCGCATGTATGAGGGCCCAGTGCTACGCTCGGGTGGCATTGCTACCCCCCCCCCCCCCCACGGCCCCCGTCCCGCCTAACCCTGTAGCGTTTGACCACGGGATCTAGCCCTTTGACTTTGCACGGACGGGTTTTGACCAGTGGAACTATCGACCCGGTCGTGTTAGGTCAGCCTATACGAACACTTTAGAGCAACATCCGGGCCAAACCCACAGTAAGATCCCCTCCGTGTAGACCCGACGCGTCCGTTTCCCCCTCCAGGTGCTGGCGTCGGCGCCGTCCGTGTGAGGGGGCACACCCCGGAGACGCGTGCCGCCTCTTCGGACATGCCAGCACACCACCCCGTATGTATCAGGGCCCGGTGCGACGCTCGGGTGGCATTGCTACCCCCCCACCCCACGGCCCCCGTCCCGCCTAACCCTGTAGCGTTTGACCACGGGATCTAGCCCTTTGACTTTGCACGGACATGTTTTAACCAGTGGAACTATCCACCCGGTCGTGTTAGGTCAGCCCATACGAACACATTAGAGCAACATCCAGGCCAAACCCACAGTAAGATCCCCTCCCTGTAGACCCGATGCGTCCGTTTCCCCCCTTCAGGTGCCGGCGGCGGCGCCGTCCATGTGAGGGGGAACACCCCGGAGATGCGTGCCGCCTCTTCGGACATGCCAGCACACCATCCCGCATGTATGAGGGCCTGGTGCGACGCTCGGGTGGCATTGCTACCCCCCCCCACGGCCCCCGTCCCGCCTAACCCTGTAGCGTTTGACCACGGGATCTAGCCCTTTAACTTTGCACGGACGGGTTTTGACCAGTGGAACGATCCACCCGGTCATGTTAGGTCAGCCCATACGAACACTTTATAGCAACATCTGGGCCAAACCCACAGTAAGATCCCCTCCCTGTAGACCCGACGCGTCTGTTTCCCCCCTCCAGGTGCCGGCGGCGGCGCCGTCCGTGTGAGTGGGCACACCCCGGAGACGCGTGCCGCCTCTTCGGACATGCTAGCACACCACCCCGCATGTATGAGGGCCCGGTGCGATGCTCGGGTGGCATTGCTACCCCCCCCACGGCCCCCGTCCCGCCTAACCCTGTAGCGTTTGACCACGGGATCTAGCCCTTTGACTTTGCACGGACACGTTTTAACCAGTGGAACTATCCACCCGGTCGTGTTAGGTCAGCCCATACGAACACTTTAGAGCAACATCCAGGCCAAACCCACAGTAAGATCCCCTCCCTGCAGACCCGACGCGTCCGTTTCCCCCCTTCAGGTGCCGGCGACGGCGCCGTCCGTGTGAGGGGGCACACCCCGGAGATGCGTGCCGCCTCTTCGGACATGCCAGCACACCATCCCGCATGTACGAGGGCCCGGTGCGACGCTCGGGTGGCATTGCTACCCCCCGCCCCCCCGCCTAACCCTGTAGCGTTTGACCACGGGATCTAGCCCTTTGACTTTGCACGGACGGGTTTTGACCAGTGGAACTATCGACTCGGTCGTGTTAGGTCAGCCTATACGAACACTTTAGAGCAACATCCGGGCCAAACCCACAGTAAGATCCCCTCCGTGTAGACCCGACGCGTCCGTTTCCCCCCTCCAAGTGCCGGCGTCGGCGCCGTCCGTGTGAGGGGGCACACCCCGGAGACGCGTGCCGCCTCTTCGGACATGCCAGCACACCACCCCGCATGTATGAGGGCCCGGTGCGACGCTCGGGTGCCATTGCTACCCCCCCCCCCCCCCCGCCCCCCCGCCTAACCCTGTAGCGTTTGACCACGGGATCTAGCCCTTTGACTTTGCACGGACGGGTTTTGACCAGTGGAACTATCGACCCGGTCGTGTTAGGTCAGCCTATACGAACACTTTAGAGCAACATCCGGGCCAAACCCACAGTAAGATCCCCTCCCTGTAGACCCGACGCGTCCGTTTCCCCCCTCCAGGTGCCGGCGGCGGCGCCGTCCGTGTAAGGGGGCACACCCCGGAGACGCGTGCCGCCTCTTCGGACATGCCAGCACACCACCCCGCATGTATGAGGGCCCGGTGCGACGCTCGGGTGGCATTGCTACCCCCCCACGGCCCCCGTCCCGCCTAACCCTGTAGCATTTGACAACGTGATCTAGCCCTTTGACTTTGCATGGACATGTTTTAACCAGTGGAACTATCCACCAGGTCGTGTTAGGTCAGCCCATACGAACACATTAGAGCAACATCCAGGCCAAACCCACAGTAAGATCCCCTCCCTGTAGACCCGATGCGTCCGTTTCCCCCCATTAGGTGCCGGCGGCGGCGCCGTCCGTGTGAGGGGGCACACCCCGGAGATGCGTGCCGCCTCTTCGGACATGCCAGCACACCATCCCGCATGTATGAGGGCCCGGTGCGACGCTCGGGTGGCATTGCTACCCCCCCCCCACGGCCCCCGTCCCGCCTAACCCTGTAGCGTTTGACCACGGGATCTAGCCCTTTGACTTTGCACGGACGGGTTTTAACCAGTGGAACTATCCACCCGGTCGTGTTAGGTCAGCCCATACGAACACTTTAGAGCAACATCCGAGCCAAACCCACAGTAAGATCCCCTCCCTGTAGACCCGATGCGTCCGTTTCCCCCCTCCAGGTGCCGGCGGTGGCGCCGTCCGTGTGAGTGGGCACACCCCGGAGACGCGTGCCGCCTCTTCGGACATGCCAGCACACCATCCCGCATGTATGAGGGCCCGGTGCGACGCTCGGGTGGCATTGCTACCCCCCCCCCCCCCACGGCCCCCGTCCCGCCTAACCCTGTAGCGTTTGACCACGGGATCTAGCCCTTTGACTTTGCACGGACGGGTTTAGACCAGTGGAACGATCCACCCGGTCGTCTTAGGTCAGCCCATACGAACACTTTAGAGCAACATCCGGGCCAAACCCACAGTAAGATCCCCTCCCTGTAGACCCAACGCGTCCGTTTCCCCCCTCCAGGTGCCGGCGACGGCGCCGTCCGTGTGAGTGGGCACACCCCGGAGACGCGTGCCGCCTCTTCGGACATGCCAGCACACCATCCCGCATGTATGAGGGCCCGGTGCGATGCTCGGGTGGCATTGCTACCCCCCCCCCCCCCCCCACGGCCCCCGTCCCGCCTAACCCTGTAGCGTTTGACCACGGGATCTAGCCCTTTGACTTTGCACGGACGGGTTTTGACCAGTGGAACTATCGACCCGGTCGTGTTAGGTCAGCCTATACGAACACTTTAGAGCAACATCCGGGCCAAACCCACAGTAAGACCCCCTCCATGTAGACCCGACGCGTCCGTTTCCCCCTCCAGGTGCCGGCGTCGGCGCCGTCCGTGTGAGGGGGCACACCCCGGAGACGCGTGCCGCCTCTTCGGACATGCCAGCACTCCACCCCGCATGTATGAGGGCCCGGTGCGACGCTCGGGTGGCATTGCTATCCCCCCACGGCCCCCGTCCCGCCTAACCCTGTAGCGTTTGACCACGGGATCTAGCCCTTTGACTTTGCACGGACACGTTTTAACCAGTGGAACTATCCACCCGGTCGTGTTTGGTCAGCCCATACGAACACTTTAGAGCAACATCCAGGCCAAACCCACAGTAAGATCCCCTCCCTGCAGACCCGACGCGTCCGTTTCCCCCCTTCAGGTGCCGGCGACGGCGCCGTCCGTGTGAGGGGGCACACCCCGGAGACGCGTGCCGCCTCTTCGGACATGCCAGCACACCATCCCGCATGTATGAGGGCCCGGTGCGATGCTCGGGTGGCATTGCTACCCCCCCCCCCCACGGCCCCCGTCCCACCTAGCCCTGTAGCGTTTGACCACGGGATCTAGCCCTTTGACTTTGCACGGACGGGTTTTGACCAGTGGAACTATCCACCCGGTCGTGTTAGGTAAGCCCATACGAACACTTTAGAGCAACATCCGGGCCAAACCCACAGTAAGATCCCCTCCCTGTAGACCCGACGCGTCCGTTTCCCCCCTCCAGGTGCCGGCGGCGGCGCCGTCCGTGTAAGGGGGCACACCCCGGAGACGCGTGCCGCCTCTTCGGACATGCCAGCACACCATCCCGCATGTATGAGGTCCCGGTGCGACGCTCGGGTGGCATTGCTACCCCTCCCCCCACGGCCCCCGTCCCGCCTAACCCTGTAGCGTTTGACCACGGGATATAGCCCTTTGACTTTGCACGGACGGGTTTTGACCAGTGGAACTATCGACCCGGTCGTGTTAGGTCAGCCTATACGAACACTTTAGAGCAACATCCGGGCCAAACCCACTGTAAGATCCCCTCCATGTAGACGCGACACGTCCGTTTCCCCCCTCCAAGTGCCGGCGGCGGCGCCGTCCGTGTGAGGGGGCACACCCCGGAGACGCGTGCCGCCTCTTTGGACATGCCAGCACACCACCCTGCATGTATGAGGGCCCGGTGCGACGCTCGGGTGGCATTGCTACCCCCCCCCCCCACGGCCCCCGTTCCGCCTAACCCTGTAGCGTTTGACCACGGGATCTAGCCCTTTGACTTTGCACGGACGGGTTTTGACCAGTGGAACTATCCACCCGGTCGTGTTAGGTCAGCCCATACGAACACTTTAGAGCAACATCCGGGCCAAACCCACAGTAAGATCCCCTCCCTGTAGACCCGACGCATCCGTTTCCCCCCTCCAGGTGCCGGCGGCGGCGCCGTCCGTGTGAGGGGGCACACCCCGGAGACGCGTGCCGCCTCTTCGGACATGCCAGCACACCATCCCGCATGTATGAGGGCCCGGTGCGATGCTCGGGTGGCATTGCTACCCCCCCCCCCCACGGCCCCAGTCCCGCCTAACCCTGTAGCGTTTGACCACGGGATCTAGCCGTTTGACTTTGCACGGACGGGTTTTGACCAGTGGAACTATCGACCCGGTCGTGTTAGGTCAGCCTATACGAACACTTTAGAGCAACATCCGGGCCAAACCCACAGTAAGATCCCCTCCGTGTAGACCCGACGCGTCCGTTTCCCCCCTCCAAGTGCCGGCGTCGGCGCCGTCCGTGTGAGGGGGCACACCCCGGAGACGCGTGCCGCCTCTTCGGACATGCCAGCACACCACCCCGCATGTATGAGGGCCCGGTGCGACGCTCGGGTGGCATTGCTACCCCCCCCCCCCCCACGGCCCCCGTCCCGCCTAACCCTGTAGCGTTTGACCACGGGATCTAGCCCTTTGACTTTGCACGGACGGGTTTTGACCAGTGGAACTATCGACCCGGTCGTGTTAGGTCAGCCTATACGAACACTTTAGAGCAACATCCGGGCCAAACCCACAGTAAGATCCCCTCCCTATAGACCCGACGCGTCCGTTTCCCCCCTCCAGGTGCCGGCGGCGGCGCCGTCCGTGTAAGGGGGCACACCCCGGAGACGCGTGCCGCCTCTTCGGACATGCCAGCACACCACCCCGCATGTATGAGGGCCCGGTGCGATGCTCGGGTGGCATTGCTACCCCCCAACGGCCCCCGTCCCGCCTAACCCTGTAGCGTTTGACCACGGGATCGAGCCCTTTGACTTTGCACGGACGGGTTTTGACCTGTGGAACTATCGACCCGGTCGTGTTAGGTCAGCCCATACGAACACTTTAGAGCAACATCCGGGCCAAATCCACAGTAAGATCCCCTCCGTGTAGACCCGACCTGTCCGTTTCCCCCTCCAGGTGCCGGCGTCGGCGCCGTCCGTGTGAGGGGGCACACCCCGGAGAAGCGTGCCGCCTCTTCGGACATGCCAGCACACCACCCCGCATGTATGAGGGCCCGGTGCGACGCTCGGGTGGCATTGCTACGCCCCCCCCCCCACGGCCCCCGTCCCGCCTAACCCTCTAGCGTTTGACCATGGGATCTAGCCCTTTGACTTTGCACGGACACGTTTTAACCAGTGGAACTATCCACCTGGTCGTGTTAGGTCAGCCCATACGAACACTTTAGAGCAACATCCAGGCCAAACCCACAGTAAGATCCCCTCCCTGTAGACCCGACGCGTCCGTTTCCCCCTTCCGGTGCCGGCGGCGGCGCCGTCCGTGTGAGGGGGCACACCCCGGAGACGCGTGCCGCCTCTTCGGACATGCCTGCACACCACCCCGCATGTATGAGGGCCCGGTGCGACGCTCGGGTGGCATTGCTACCCCCCCACGGCCCCCGTCCTGCCTAACACTGTAGCGTTTGACCACGGGATCTAGCCCTTTGACTTTGCACAGACATGTTTTAACCAGTGGAACTATCCACCCGGTCGTGTTAGGTCAGCCCATACGAACACATTAGAGCAACATCCAGGCCAAACCCACAGTAAGATCCCCTCCCTGTAGACCCGATGCGTCCGTTTCCCCCCTTCAGGTGCCGGCGGCGGCGCCGTCCGTGTGAGGGGGCACACCCCGGAGATGCGTGCCGCCTCTTCGGACATGCCAGCACACCATCCTGCATGTATGAGGGCCTGGTGCAACGCTCGGGTGGCATTGCTACCCCCCAACGGCCCCCGTCCCGCCTAACCCTGTAGCGTTTGACCACGGGATCTAGCCCTTTGACTTTGCACGGACGGGTTTTGACCAGTGGAACTATTGACCCGGTCGTCTTAGGCCAGCCTATACGAACACTTTAGAGCAACATCCGGGCCAAACCCACAGTAAGATCCCCTCCGTGTAGACCCGACGCGTCCGTTTCCCCCCTCCAAGTGCCGGCGTCGGCGCCGTCCGTGTGAGGGGGCACACCCCGGAGACGCGTGCCGCCTCTTCGGACATGCCAGCACACCACCCCGCATGTATGAGGGCCCGGTGCGACGCTCGGGTGGCATTGCTACCCCCCCACGGCCCCCGTCCCGCCTAACCCTGTAGCGTTTGACCACGGGATCTAGCCCTTTGACTTTGCACGGACGGGTTTTGACCAGTGGAACTATCGACCCGGTCGTGTAAGGTCAGCCTATACGAACACTTTAGAGCAACATCCGGGCCAAACCCACAGTAAGATCCCCTCCCTATAGACCCGACGTGTCCGTTTCCCCCCTTCAGGTGCCGGCGGCGGCGCCGTCCGTGTGAGGGGGCACACCCCGGAGACGCGTGCCGCCTCTTCGGACATGCCAGCACACCACCCCGCATGTATGAGGGCCCGGTGCGACGCTCGGGTGGCATTGCTACCCCCCAACGGCCCCCGTCCCGCCTAACCCTATAGCGTTTGACCACGGGATCTAGCCCTTTGACTTTGCACGGACGGGTTTTGACCAGTGGAACTATAGACCCGGTCGTGTTAGGTCAGCCCATATGAACACATTAGAGCAACATCCGGGCCAAATCCACAGTAAGATCCCCTCCGTGTAGACCCGACCTGTCCGTTTCCCCCTCCAGGTGCCGGCGGCGGCGCCGTCCGTGTGAGGGGGCACACCCCGGAGATGCGTGCCGCCTCTTCGGACATGCCAGCACACCATCCCGCATGTATGAGGGCCCGGGGTGACGCTCGGGTGGCATTGATACCCCCCCCCCCCCCGGCCCCCATCCCGCCTAACCCTGTAGCGTTTGACCACGGGATCTAGACCTTTGACTTTGCACGGACGGGTTTTGACCAGTGGAACTATCCACCCGGTCGTGTTAGGTCAGCCCATACAAACACTTTAGAGGAACATCCGAGCCAAACCCACAGTAAGATCCCCTCCCTGTAGACCCGACGCGTCCGTTTCCCCCCTTCAGGTGCCGGTGGCGGCGCCGTCCGTGTGAGGGGGCACACCCCGGAGACGCGTGCCGCCTCTTCGGACATGCCGGCACACCACCCCGCATGTATGAGGGCCCGGTGCGATGCTCGGGTGGCATTGCTACCCCCCCCCCCCACGGCCCCCGTCCCGCCTAACCCTGTAGCGTTTGACCACGGGATCTAGCACTTTGACTTTGCACGGACGGGTTTTGACTAGTGGAACTATCCACCCGGTCGTGTTAGGTCAGCCCATACGAACACTTTAGAGCAACATCCGGGCCAAACCCACAGTAAGATCCCCTCCCTTTAGACCCGACGCGTCCGTTTCCCCCCTCCAGGTGCCGGCGGCGGCGCCGTCCGTGTGAGGGGGCACACCCCGGAGACGCGTGCCGCCTCTTCGGACATGCTAGCACTCCACCCCGCTTGTATGAGGGCCCGGTGCGACGCTTGGGTGGCATTGCTACCCCCCCCCCCACGGCCCCCGTCCCGCCTAACCCTGTAGCGTTTGACCACGGGATCTAGCCCTTTGACTTTGCACGGATGGGTTTTGACCAGTGGAACTATCCACCTGGTCATGTTAGGTCAGCCCATACGAACACTTTAGAGCAACATCCGGGCCAAACCCACAGTAAGATCCCCTCCCTATAGACCCGACGCGTCCGTTTCCCCCCTTCAGGTGCCGGCGGCGGCGCCGTCCGTGTGAGGGGGCACACCCCGGAGACCCGTGCCGCCTCTTCGGACATGCCAGCACTCCACCCCGCATGTATGAGGGCCCGGTGCGACGCTCGGGTGGCATTGCTATCCCCCCACGGCCCCCGTCCCGCCTAACCCTGTAGCGTTTGACCACGGGATCTAGCCCTTTGACTTTGCACGGACACGTTTTAACCAGTGGAACTATCCACCCGGTCGTGTTAGGTCAGCCCATACGAACACTTTAGAGCAACATCCAGGCCAAACCCACAGTAAGATCCCCTCCCTGCAGACCCGACGCGTCTGTTTCCCCCCTTCAGGTGCCGGCGACGGCGCCGTCCGTGTGAGGGGGCACACCCCGGAGACGCGTGCCGCCTCTTCGGACATGCCAGCACACCATCCCGCATGTATGAGGGCCCGGTGCGATGCTCGGGTGGCATTGCTACCCCCCCCCCCCCCCACGGCCCCCGTCCCACCTAACCCTGTAGCGTTTGACCACGGGATCTAGCCCTTTGACTTTGCACGGACGGGTTTTGACCAGTGGAACTATCCACCCGGTCGTGTTAGGTAAGCCCATACGAACACTTTAGAGCAACATCCGGGCCAAACCCACAGTAAGATCCCCTCCCTGTAGACCCGACGCGTCCGTTTCCCCCCTCCAGGTGCCGGCGGCGGCGCCGTCCGTGTAAGGGGGCACACCCCGGAGACGCGTGCCGCCTCTTCGGACATGCCAGCACACCATCCCGCATGTATGAGGTCCCGGTGCGACGCTCGGGTGGCATTGCTACCCCTCCCCCCACGGCCCCCGTCCCGCCTAACCCTGTAGCGTTTGACCACGGGATATAGCCCTTTGACTTTGCACGGACGGGTTTTGACCAGTGGAACTATCGACCCGGTCGTGTTAGGTCAGCCTATACGAACACTTTAGAGCAACATCCGGGCCAAACCCACTGTAAGATCCCCTCCATGTAGACGCGACACGTCCGTTTCCCCCCTCCAAGTGCCGGCGGCGGCGCCGTCCGTGTGAGGGGGCACACCCCGGAGACGCGTGCCGCCTCTTTGGACATGCCAGCACACCACCCTGCATGTATGAGGGCCCGGTGCGACACTCGGGTGGCATTGCTACCCCCCCCCCACGGCCCCCGTTCCGCCTAACCCTGTAGCGTTTGACCACGGGATCTAGCCCTTTGACTTTGCACGGACGGGTTTTGACCAGTGGAACTATCCACCCGGTCGTGTTAGGTCAGCCCATACGAACACTTTAGAGCAACATCCGGGCCAAACCCACAGTAAGATCCCCTCCCTGTAGACCCGACGCATCCGTTTCCCCCCTCCAGGTGCCGGTGGCGGCGCCGTCCGTGTGAGGGGGCACACCCCGGAGACGTGTGCCGCCTCTTCGGACATGCCAGCACACCATCCCGCATGTATGAGGGCCCGGTGCGATGCTCGGGTGGCATTGCTACCCCCCCCCACGGCCCCAGTCCCGCCTAACCCTGTAGCGTTTGACCACGGGATCTAGCCGTTTGACTTTGCACGGACGGGTTTTGACCAGTGGAACTATCGACCCGGTCGTGTTAGGTCAGCCTATACGAACACTTTAGAGCAACATCCGGGCCAAACCCACAGTAAGATCCCCTCCGTGTAGACCCGACGCGTCCGTTTCCCCCCTCCAAGTGCCGGCGTCGGCGCCGTCCGTGTGAGGGGGCACACCCCGGAGACGCGTGCCGCCTCTTCGGACATGCCAGCACACCACCCCGCATGTATGAGGGCCCGGTGCGACGCTCGGGTGGCATTGCTACCCCCCCCCCCCACGGCCCCCGTCCCGCCTAACCCTGTAGCGTTTGACCACGGGATCTAGCCCTTTGACTTTGCACGGACGGGTTTTGACCAGTGGAACTATCGACCCGGTCGTGTTAGGTCAGCCTATACGAACACTTTAGAGCAACATCCGGGCCAAACCCACAGTAAGATCCCCTCCCTATAGACCCGACGCGTCCGTTTCCCCCCTCCAGGTGCCGGCGGCGGCGCCGTCCGTGTAAGGGGGCACACCCCGGAGACGCGTGCCGCCTCTTCGGACATGCCAGCACACCACCCCGCATGTATGAGGGCCCGGTGCGACGCTCGGGTGGCATTGCTACCCCCCAACGGCCCCCGTCCCGCCTAACCCTGTAGCGTTTGACCACGGGATCGAGCCCTTTGACTTTGCACGGACGGGTTTTGACCTGTGGAACTATCGACCCGGTCGTGTTAGGTCAGCCCATACGAACACTTTAGAGCAACATCCGGGCCAAATCCACAGTAAGATCCCCTCCGTGTAGACCCGACCTGTCCGTTTCCCCCTCCAGGTGCCGGCGTCGGCGCCGTCCGTGTGAGGGGGCACACCCCGGAGAAGCGTGCCGCCTCTTCGGACATGCCAGCACACCACCCCGCATGTATGAGGGCCCGGTGCGACGCTCGGGTGGCATTGCTACGCCCCCCCCCACGGCCCCCGTCCCGCCTAACCCTCTAGCGTTTGACCATGGGATCTAGCCCTTTGACTTTGCACGGACACGTTTTAACCAGTGGAACTATCCACCTGGTCGTGTTAGGTCAGCCCATACGAACACTTTAGAGCAACATCCAGGCCAAACCCACAGTAAGATCCCCTCCCTGTAGACCCGACGCGTCCGTTTCCCCCTTCCGGTGCCGGCGGCGGCGCCGTCCGTGTGAGGGGGCACACCCCGAAGACGCGTGCCGCCTCTTCGGACATGCCTGCACACCACCCCGCATGTATGAGGGCCCGGTGCGACGCTCGGGTGGCATTGCTACCCCCCCACGGCCCCCGTCCTGCCTAACACTGTAGCGTTTGACCACGGGATCTAGCCCTTTGACTTTGCACAGACATGTTTTAACCAGTGGAACTATCCACCCGGTCGTGTTAGGTCAGCCCATACGAACACATTAGAGCAACATCCAGGCCAAACCCACAGTAAGATCCCCTCCCTGTAGACCCGATGCGTCCGTTTCCCCCCTTCAGGTGCCGGCGGCGGCGCCGTCCGTGTGAGGGGGCACACCCCGGAGATGCGTGCCGCCTCTTCGGACATGCCAGCACACCATCCTGCATGTATGAGGGCCTGGTGCAACGCTCGGGTGGCATTGCTACCCCCCAACGGCCCCCGTCCCGCCTAACCCTGTAGCGTTTGACCACGGGATCTAGCCCTTTGACTTTGCACGGACGGGTTTTGACCAGTGGAACTATTGACCCGGTCGTCTTAGGCCAGCCTATACGAACACTTTAGAGCAACATCCGGGCCAAACCCATAGTAAGATCCCCTCCGTGTAGACCCGACGCGTCCGTTTCCCCCCTCCAAGTGCCGGCGTCGGCGCCGTCCGTGTGAGGGGGCACACCCCGGAGACGCGTGCCGCCTCTTCGGACATGCCAGCACACCACCCCGCATGTATGAGGGCCCGGTGCGACGCTCGGGTGGCATTGCTACCCCCCCACGGCCCCCGTCCCGCCTAACCCTGTAGCGTTTGACCACGGGATCTAGCCCTTTGACTTTGCACGGACGGGTTTTGACCAGTGGAATTATCGACCCGGTCGTGTAAGGTCAGCCTATACGAACACTTTAGAGCAACATCCGGGCCAAACCCACAGTAAGATCCCCTCCCTATAGACCCGACGTGTCCGTTTCCCCCCTTCAGGTGCCGGCGGCGGCGCCGTCCGTGTGAGGGGGCACACCCCGGAGACGCGTGCCGCCTCTTCGGACATGCCAGCACACCACCCCGCATGTATGAGGGCCCGGTGCGACGCTCGGGTGGCATTGCTACCCCCCAACGGCCCCCGTCCCGCCTAACCCTATAGCGTTTGACCACGGGATCTAGCCCTTTGACTTTGCACGGACGGGTTTTGACCAGTGGAACTATAGACCCGGTCGTGTTAGGTCAGCCCATATGAACACATTAGAGCAACATCCGGGCCAAATCCACAGTAAGATCCCCTCCGTGTAAACCCGACCTGTCCGTTTCCCCCTCCAGGTGCCGGCGGCGGCGCCGTCCGTGTGAGGGGGCACACCCCGGAGATGCGTGCCGCCTCTTCGGACATGCCAGCACACCATCCCGCATGTATGAGGGCCCGGTTCGACGCTCGGGTGGCATTGATACCCCCCCCCGGCCCCCATCCCGCCTAACCCTGTAGCGTTTGACCACGGGATCTAGCCCTTTGACTTTGCACGGACGGGTTTTGACCAGTGGAACTATCCACCCGGTCGTGTTAGGTCAGCCCATACAAACACTTTAGAGGAACATCCGAGCCAAACCCACAGTAAGATCCCCTCCCTGTAGACCCGACGCGTCCGTTTCCCCCCTTCAGGTGCCGGCGGCGGCGCCGTCCGTGTGAGGGGGCACACCCCGGAGACGCGTGCCGCCTCTTCGGACATGCCGGCACACCACCCCGCATGTATGAGGGCCCGGTGCGATGCTCGGGTGGCATTGCTACCCCCCCCCACGGCCCCCGTCCCGCCTAACCCTGTAGCGTTTGACCACGGGATCTAGCACTTTGACTTTGCACGGACGGGTTTTGACTAGTGGAACTATCCACCCGGTCGTGTTAGGTCAGCCCATACGAACACTTTAGAGCAACATCCGGGCCAAACCCACAGTAAGATCCCCTCCCTTTAGACCCGACGCGTCCGTTTCCCCCCTCCAGGTGCCGGCGGCGGCGCCGTCCGTGTGAGGGGGCACACCCCGGAGACGCGTGCCGCCTCTTCGGACATGCTAGCACTCCACCCCACTTGTATGAGGGCCCGGTGCGACGCTTGGGTGGCATTGCTACCCCCCCCCCCACGGCCCCCGTCCCGCCTAACCCTGTAGCGTTTGACCACGGGATCTAGCCCTTTGACTTTGCACGGATGGGTTTTGACCAGTGGAACTATCCACCTGGTCATGTTAGGTCAGCCCATACGAACACTTTAGAGCAACATCCGGGCCAAACCCACAGTAAGATCCCCTCCCTATAGACCCGACGCGTCCGTTTCCCCCCTTCAGGTGCCGGCGGCGGCGCCGTCCGTGTGAGGGGGCACACCCCGGAGACCCGTGCCGCCTCTTCGGACATGCCAGCACTCCACCCCGCATGTATGAGGGCCCGGTGCGACGCTCGGGTGGCATTGCTATCCCCCCACGGCCCCCGTCCCGCCTAACCCTGTAGCGTTTGACCACGGGATCTAGCCCTTTGACTTTGCACGGACACGTTTTAACCAGTGGAACTATCCACCCGGTCGTGTTAGGTCAGCCCATACGAACACTTTAGAGCAACATCCAGGCCAAACCCACAGTAAGATCCCCTCCCTGAAGACCCGACGCGTCCGTTTCCCCCCTTCAGGTGCCGGCGACGGCGCCGTCCGTGTGAGGGGGCACACCCCGGAGACGCGTGCCGCCTCTTCGGACATGCCAGCACACCATCCCGCATGTATGAGGGCCCGGTGCGATGCTCGGGTGGCATTGCTACCCCCCCCCCCCCCACGGCCCCCGTCCCACCTAACCCTGTAGCGTTTGACCACGGGATCTAGCCCTTTGACTTTGCACGGACGGGTTTTGACCAGTGGAACTATCCACCCGGTCGTGTTAGGTAAGCCCATACGAACACTTTAGAGCAACATCCGGGCCAAACCCACAGTAAGATCCCCTCCCTGTAGACCCGACGCGTCCGTTTCCCCCCTCCAGGTGCCGGCGGCGGCGCCGTCCGTGTAAGGGGGCACACCCCGGAGACGCGTGCCGCCTCTTCGGACATGCCAGCACACCATCCCGCATGTATGAGGTCCCGGTGCGACGCTCGGGTGGCATTGCTACCCCTCCCCCCACGGCCCCCGTCCCGCCTAACCCTGTAGCGTTTGACCACGGGATATAGCCCTTTGACTTTGCACGGACGGGTTTTGACCAGTGGAACTATCGACCCGGTCGTGTTAGGTCAGCCTATACGAACACTTTAGAGCAACATCCGGGCCAAACCCACTGTAAGATCCCCTCCATGTAGACGCGACACGTCCGTTTCCCCCCTCCAAGTGCCGGCGGCGGCGCCGTCCGTGTGAGGGGGCACACCCCGGAGACGCGTGCCGCCTCTTTGGACATGCCAGCACACCACCCTGCATGTATGAGGGCCCGGTGCGACGCTCGGGTGGCATTGCTACCCCCCCCCCCCCACGGCCCCCGTTCCGCCTAACCCTGTAGCGTTTGACCACGGGATCTAGCCCTTTGACTTTGCACGGACGGGTTTTGACCAGTGGAACTATCCACCCGGTCGTGTTAGGTCAGCCCATACGAACACTTTAGAGCAACATCCGGGCCAAACCCACAGTAAGATCCCCTCCCTGTAGACCCGACGCATCCGTTTCCCCCCTCCAGGTGCCGGCGGCGGCGCCGTCCGTGTGAGGGGGCACACCCCGGAGACGCGTGCCGCCTCTTCGGACATGCCAGCACACCATCCCGCATGTGTGAGGGCCCGGTGCGATGCTCGGGTGGCATTGCTACCCCCCCCCCCCACGGCCCCAGTCCCGCCTAACCCTGTAGCGTTTGACCACGGGATCTAGCCGTTTGACTTTGCACGGACGGGTTTTGACCAGTGGAACTATCGACCCGGTCGTGTTAGGTCAGCCTATACGAACACTTTAGAGCAACATCCGGGCCAAACCCACAGTAAGATCCCCTCCGTGTAGACCCGACGCGTCCGTTTCCCCCCTCCAAGTGCCGGCGTCGGCGCCGTCCGTGTGAGGGGGCACACCCCGGAGACGCGTGCCGCCTCTTCGGACATGCCAGCACACCACCCCGCATGTATGAGGGCCCGGTGCGACGCTCGGGTGGCATTGCTACCCCCCCCCCCCCCACGGCCCCCGTCCCGCCTAACCCTGTAGCGTTTGACCACGGGATCTAGCCCTTTGACTTTGCACGGACGGGTTTTGACCAGTGGAACTATCGACCCGGTCGTGTTAGGTCAGCCTATACGAACACTTTAGAGCAACATCCGGGCCAAACCCACAGTAAGATCCCCTCCCTATAGACCCGACGCGTCCGTTTCCCCCCTCCAGGTGCCGGCGGCGGCGCCGTCCGTGTAAGGGGGCACACCCCGGAGACGCGTGCCGCCTCTTCGGACATGCCAGCACACCACCCCGCATGTATGAGGGCCCGGTGCGACGCTCGGGTGGCATTGCTACGCCCCCCCCCCCCACGGCCCCCGTCCCGCCTAACCCTCTAGCGTTTGACCATGGGATCTAGCCCTTTGACTTTGCACGGACACGTTTTAACCAGTGGAACTATCCACCTGGTCGTGTTAGGTCAGCCCATACGAACACTTTAGAGCAACATCCAGGCCAAACCCACAGTAAGATCCCCTCCCTGTAGACCCGACGCGTCCGTTTCCCCCTTCCGGTGCCGGCGGCGGCGCCGTCCGTGTGAGGGGGCACACCCCAGAGACGCGTGCCGCCTCTTCGGACATGCCTGCACACCACCCCGCATGTATGAGGGCCCGGTGCGACGCTCGGGTGGCATTGCTACCCCCCCAAGGCCCCCGTCCTGCCTAACACTGTAGCGTTTGACCACGGGATCTAGCCCTTTGACTTTGCACAGACATGTTTTAACCAGTGGAACTATCCACCCGGTCGTGTTAGGTCAGCCCATACGAACACATTAGAGCAACATCCAGGCCAAACCCACAGTAAGATCCCCTCCCTGTAGACCCGATGCGTCCGTTTCCCCCCTTCAGGTGCCGGCGGCGGCGCCGTCCGTGTGAGGGGGCACACCCCGGAGATGCGTGCCGCCTCTTCGGACATGCCAGCACACCATCCTGCATGTATGAGGGCCTGGTGCAACGCTCGGGTGGCATTGCTACCCCCCAACGGCCCCCGTCCCGCCTAACCCTGTAGCGTTTGACCACGGGATCTAGCCCTTTGACTTTGCACGGACGGGTTTTGACCAGTGGAACTATTGACCCGGTCGTCTTAGGCCAGCCTATACGAACACTTTAGAGCAACATCCGGGCCAAACCCACAGTAAGATCCCCTCCGTGTAGACCCGACGCGTCCGTTTCCCCCCTCCAAGTGCCGGCGTCGGCGCCGTCCGTGTGAGGGGGCACACCCCAGAGACGCGTGCCGCCTCTTCGGACATGCCAGCACACCACCCCGCATGTATGAGGGCCCGGTGCGACGCTCGGGTGGCATTGCTACCCCCCCCACGGCCCCCGTCCCGCCTAACCCTGTAGCGTTTGACCACGGGATCTAGCCCTTTGACTTTGCACGGACGGGTTTTGACCAGTGGAACTATCGACCCGGTCGTGTAAGGTGAGCCTATACGAACACTTTAGAGCAACATCCGGGCCAAACCCACAGTAAGATCCCCTCCCTATAGACCCGACGTGTCCGTTTCCCCCCTTCAGGTGCCGGCGGCGGCGCCGTCCGTGTGAGGGGGCACACCCCGGAGACGCGTGCCGCCTCTTCGGACATGCCAGCACACCACCCCGCATGTATGAGGGCCCGGTGCGACGCTCGGGTGGCATTGCTACCCCCCAACGGCCCCCGTCCCGCCTAACCCTATAGCGTTTGACCACGGGATCTAGCCCTTTGACTTTGCACGGACGGGTTTTGACCAGTGGAACTATAGACCCGGTCGTGTTAGGTCAGCCCATATGAACACATTAGAGCAACATCCGGGCCAAATCCACAGTAAGATCCCCTCCGTGTAGACCCGACCTGTCCGTTTCCCCCTCCAGGTGCCGGCGGCGGCGCCGTCCGTGTGAGGGGGCACACCCCGGAGATGCGTGCCGCCTCTTCGGACATGCCAGCACACCATCCCGCATGTATGAGGGCCCGGTGCGACGCTCGGGTGGCATTGATACCCCCCCCCGGCCCCCATCCCGCCTAACCCTGTAGCGTTTGACCACGGGATCTAGCCCTTTGACTTTGCACGGACGGGTTTTGACCAGTGGAACTATCCACCAGGTCGTGTTAGGTCAGCCCATACAAACACTTTAGAGGAACATCCGAGCCAAACCCACAGTAAGATCCCCTCCCTGTAGACCCGACGCGTCCGTTTCCCCCCTTCAGGTGCCGGCGGCGGCGCCGTCCGTGTGAGGGGGCACACCCCGGAGACCCGTGCCGCCTCTTCGGACATGCCAGCACACCACCCCGCATGTATGAGGGCCCGGTGCGACGCTCGGGTGGCATTGCTACCCCCCAACGGCCCCCGTCCCGCCTAACCCTATAGCGTTTGACCACGGGATCTAGCCCTTTGACTTTGCACGGACGGGTTTTGACCAGTGGAACTATAGACCCGGTCGTGTTAGGTCAGCCCATATGAACACATTAGAGCAACATCCGGGCCAAATCCACAGTGAGATCCCCTCCGTGTAGACCCGACCTGTCCGTTTCCCCCTCCAGGTGCCGGCGGCGGCGCCGTCCGTGTGAGGGGGCACACCCCGGAGATGCGTGCCGCCTCTTCGGACATGCCAGCACACCATCCCGCATGTATGAGGGCCCGGTGCGACGCTCGGGTGGCATTGATACCCCCCCCCCCCCCGGCCCCCATCCCGCCTAACCCTGTAGCGTTTGACCACGGGATCTAGCCCTTTGACTTTGCACTGACGGGTTTTGACCAGTGGAACTATCCACCCGGTCGTGTTAGGTCAGCCCATACAAACACTTTAGAGGAACATCCGAGCCAAACCCACAGTAAGATCCCCTCCCTGTAGACCCGACGCGTCCGTTTCCCCCCTTCAGGTGCCGGCGGCGGCGCCGTCCGTGTGAGGGGGCACACCCCGGAGACGCGTGCCGCCTCTTCGGACATGCCGGCACACCACCCCGCATGTATGAGGGCCCGGTGCGATGCTCGGGTGGCATTGCTACCCCCCCCACGGCCCCCGTCCCGCCTAACCCTGTAGCGTTTGACCACGGGATCTAGCACTTTGACTTTGCACGGACGGGTTTTGACTAGTGGAACTATCCACCCGGTCGTGTTAGGTCAGCCCATACGAACACTTTAGAGCAACATCCGGGCCAAACCCACAGTAAGATCCCCTCCCTTTAGACCCGACGCGTCCGTTTCCCCCCTCCAGGTGCCGGCGGCGGCGCCGTCCGTGTGAGGGGGCACACCCCGGAGACGCGTGCCGCCTCTTCGGACATGCTAGCACTCCACCCCGCTTGTATGAGGGCCCGGTGCGACGCTTGGGTGGCATTGCTACCCCCCCCCCACGGCCCCCGTCCCGCCTAACCCTGTAGCGTTTGACCACGGGATCTAGCCCTTTGACTTTGCACGGATGGGTTTTGACCAGTGGAACTATCCACCTGGTCATGTTAGGTCAGCCCATACGAACACTTTAGAGCAACATCCGGGCCAAACCCACAGTAAGATCCCCTCCCTATAGACCCGACGCGTCCGTTTCCCCCCTTCAGGTGCCGGCGGCGGCGCCGTCCGTGTGAGGGGGCACACCCCGGAGACCCGTGCCGCCTCTTCGGACATGCCAGCACACCACCCCCCATGTATGAGGGCCCGGTGCGATGCTCGGGTGGCATTGCTACCCCCCCACGGCCCCCGTCCCGCCTAACCCTGTAGCGTTTGACCACGGGATCGAGCCCTTTGACTTTGCACGGACGGGTTTTGACCAGTGGAACTATCCACCCGGTCGTGTTAGGTCAGCCCATACGAACACTTTAGAGCAACATCCGGGCCAAACCCACAGTAAGATCCCCTCCCTATAGACCCGACGCGTCCGTTTCCCCCCTCCAGGTGCCGGCGGCGACGCCGTCCGTGTGAGGGGGCACACCCCGGAGACGCGTGCCGCCTCTTCGGACATGCCAGCACACCATCCCGCATGTATGAGGGCCCGGTGCGACGCTCGGGTGGCATTGATACCCCCCCGCCCACGGCCCCCATCCCGCCTAACCCTGTAGCGTTTGACCACGGGATCTAGCCCTTTGACTTTGCACGGACGGGTTTTGACCAGTGGAACTATCCACCCGGTCGTGTTAGGTCAGCCCATACAAACACTTTAGAGGAACATCCGAGCCAAACCCACAGTAAGATCCCCTCCCTGTAGACCCGACGCGTCCGTTTCCCCCCTTCAGGTGCCGGCGGCGGCGCCGTCCGTGTGAGGGGGCACACCCCGGAGACGCGTGCCGCCTCTTCGGACATGCCAGCACACCACCCCGCATGTATGAGGGCCCGATGCGATGCTAGGGTGGCATTGCTACCCCCCCCCCCCCACGGCCCCCGTCCCGCCTAGCCCGGTAGCGTTTGACCACGGGATCTAGCACTTTGACTTTGCACGGACGGTTTTGACTAGTGGAACTATCCACCCGGTCGTGTTAGGTCAGCCCATACGAACACTTTAGAGCAACATCCGGGCCAAACCCACAGTAAGATCCCCTCCCTTTAGACCCGACGCGTCCGTTTCCCCCCACCAGGTGCCGGCGGCGGCGCCGTCCGTGTGAGGGGGCACACCCCGGAGACGCGTGCCGCCTCTTCGGACATGCTAGCACACCACCCCGCTTGTATGAGGGCCCGGTGCGACGCTTGGGTGGCATTGCTCCCCCCCCACGGCCCCCGTCCCGCCTAACCCTGTAGCGTTTGACCACGGGATCTAGCCCTTTGACTTTGCACGGACGGGTTTTGACCAGTGGAACTATCGACCCGGTCGTGTTAGGTCAGCCTATACGAACACTTTAGAGCAACATCCGGGCCAAACCCACAGTAAGATCCCCTCCCTGTAGACCCGACGTGTCCGTTTCCCCCCTTCAGGTGCCGGCGGCGGCGCCGTCCGTGTGAGGGGGCACACCCCGGAGACGCGTGCCGCCTCTTCGGACATGCCAGCACACCACCCCGCATGTATGAGGGCCCGGTGCGATGCTCGGGTGGCATTGCTACCCCCCACGGCCCCCGTCCCGCCTAACCCTGTAGCGTTTGACCACGGGATCTAGCCCTTTGACTTTGCACGGACGGGTTTTGACCAGTGGAACTATCGACCCGGTCGTGTTAGGTCAGCCTATACGAACACTTTAGAGCAACATCCGGGCCAAACCCACAGTAAGATCCCCTCCGTGTAGACGCGACGCGTCAGTTTGCCCCCTCCTCCGTTTCCCCCCTTCAGGTGCCGGCGGCGGCGCCGTCCGTGTGAGGGGGCACCGCCCGGAGACGCGTGCCGCCTCTTCGGACATGCCAGCACACCATCCCGCATGTATGAGGGCCCGGTGCGACGCTCGGGTGGCATTGCTACCCCCCAACGGCCCCCGTCCCGCCTAACCCTGTAGCGTTTGACCACGGGATCGAGCCCTTTGACTTTGCACGGACGGGTTTTGACCAGTGGAACTATCGACCCGGTCGTCTTAGGTCAGCCTATACGAACACATTAGAGCAATATCCAGGCCAAATCCATAGTAAGATCCCCTCCGTGTAGACCCGACCTGTCCGTTTCCTCCTCCAGGTGCCGGCGTCGGTGCCGTCCGTGTGAGGGGGCACACCCCGGAGACGCGTGCCGCCTCTTCGGACATGCCAGCACACCACCCCGCATGTATGAGGGCCCGGTGCGACGCTCGGGTGGCATTGCTACCACCCCCCCCCCACGGCCCCCGTCCCGCCTAACCCTGTAGCGTTTAACCACGGGATCTAGCCCTTTGACTTTGCACGGACGCATTTTGACCAGTGGAACTATCCACCCGGTCTTGTTAGGTCAGCCCATACGAACACTTTAGAGCAACATCCGGGCCAAACCCACAGTAATATCCCCTCCCTGTAGACCCGACGCGTCCGTTTCCCGCCTTCAGGTGCTCGCGGCGGCGCCGTCCGTGTGAGGGGGCACACCCCGGAGACTCGTGCCGCCTCTTCGGACATGCCTGCACACCACCCCGCATGTATGAGGGCCCGGTGCGACGCTCGGGTGGCATTGCTACCCCCCCCCCCACGGCCCCCGTCCCGCCTAACCCTATAGCGTTTAACCACGGGATCTAGCCCTTTGACTTTGCACGGACGGGTTTTGATCAGTGGAACTATCGACCCGGTCGTGTTAGGTCAGCCTATACGAACACTTTAGAGCAACATCCGGGCCAAACCCACAGTAAGATCCCCTCCGTGTAGACCCGACGCGTCCGTTTCCCCCTCCAGGTGCCGGCGTCGGCGCCGTCCGTGTGAGGGGGCACACCCCGGAGACGTGTGCCGCCTCTTCGGACATGCCAGCACACCACGCCGCATGTATGAGGGCCCGGTGCGACGCTCGGGTGGCATTGCTACCCCCCCCCCCCCCCACGGCCCCCGTCCCGCCTAACCCTGTAGCGTTTGACCACGGGATCTAGCCCTTTGACTTTGCACGGACACGTTTTAACCAGTGGAACTATCCACCCGATCGTGTTAGGTCAGCCCATACGAACACTTTAGAGCAACATCCAGGCCAAACCCACAGTAAGATCCCCTCCCTGTAGACCCGACGCGTCCGTTTCCCCCTTCCGAAGCCGCGGCGGCGCCGTCCGTGTGAGGGGGCACACCCCGGAGACGCGTGCCGCCTCTTCGGACATGCCTGCACACCACCCCGCATGTATGAGGGCCCGGTGCGACTCTCGGGTGGCATTGCTACCCCCCACGGCCCCCGTCCCGCCTAACCCTGTAGCGTTTGACCACAGGATCTAGCCCTTTGACTTTGCACGGACGCGTTTTGACCAGTGGAACAATCCACCCGGTCGTGTTAGGTCATCCCATACAAACACTTTAGAGCAACATCCGGGCCAAACCCACAGTAAGATCCCCTCCCTGTAGACCCGACGCGTCCGTTTCCCCCCTTCAGGTGCCGGCGTCGACGCCGTCCGTGTGAGGGGGCACACCCCGGAGACGCGTGCCGCCTCTTCGGACATGCCAGCACACCACCCCGCATGTATGAGGGCCCGGTGCGACGCTCGGGTGGCATTGCTACCCCCCCCCCCCCACGGCCCCCGTCCCGCCTAACCCTATAGCGTTTGACCACGGGATCTAGCCCTTTGACTTTGCACGGACACGTTTTAACCAGTGGAACTATCGACCCGGTCGTGTTAGGTCAGCCCATACGAACACTTTAGAGCAACATCCGGGCCAAACCCACAGTAAGATCCCCTCCCTGTAGACCCGACGCGTCCGTTTCCCCCCTTCCGGTGCCGGCGGCGGCGCCGTCCGTGTGAGGGGCACACCCCGGAGACGCGTGCTGCCTCTTCGGACATGCCAGCACACCACCCCGCATGTATGAGGGCCCGGTGCGACGCTCGGGTGGCATTGCTACCCCCCCCCCCCCCACCGCCCCCGTCCCGCCTAACCCTGTAGCGTTTGACGACGGGATCTAGCCCTTTGACTTTGCACGGACGCGTTTTGACCAGTGGAACTATCGACCCGGTCCTGTTAGGTCAGCCCATATGAACACATTAGAGAACCATCCGGGCCAAACCCACAGTAAGATCCCCTCCCTGTAGACCCGACGCGTCCGTTTCCCCCCTCCAGGTGCCGGCGGCGGCGCCGTCCGTGTAAGGGGGCACACCCCGGAGACGCGTGCCGCCTCTTCGGACATGCCAGCACACCACCCCGCATGTATGAGGGCCCGGTGCGACGCTCGGGTGGCATTGCTAACCCCCAACGGCCCCCGTCCCGCCTAACCCTGTAGCGTTTGACCACGGGATCTAGCCCTTTGACTTTGCATGGACGGGTTTTGACCAGTGGAACTATCCACCCGGTCGTGTTAGGTCAGCCCATACGAACACTTTAGAGCAACATCCGGGCCAAATCCACAGTAAGATCCCCTCCGTGTAGACCCGACCTGTCCGTTTCCCCCTCCAGGTGCCGGCGTCGGCGCCGTCCGTGTGAGGGGGCACACCCCGGAGAAGCGTGCCGCCTCTTCGGACATGCCAGCACACCACGCCGCATGTATGAGGGCCCGGTGCGACGCTCGGGTGGCATTGCTACCCCCCCCCCACGGAACCCCGTCCCGCCTAACCCTGTAGCGTTTGACCACGGGATCTAGCCCTTTGACTTTGCACGGACACGTTTTAACCAGTGGAACTATCCACCCGATCGTGTTAGGTCAGCCCATACGAATACTTTAGAGCAACATCCAGGCCAAACCCACAGTAAGATCCCCTCCCTGTAGACCCGACGCGTCCGTTTCCCCCTTCCGAAGCCGCGGCGGCGCCGTCCGTGTGAGGGAGCACACCCCGGAGACGCGTGCCGCCTCTTCGGACATGCCTGCACACCACCCCGCATGTATGAGGGCCCGGTGCGACTCTCGGGTGGCATTGCTACCCCCCACGGCCCCCGTCCCGCCTAACCCTGTAGCGTTTGACCACGGGATCTAGCCCTTTGACTTTGCACGGACGCGTTTTGACCAGTGGAACTATCCACCCGGTCGTGTTAGGTCATCCCATACAAACACTTTAGAGCAACATCCGGGCCAAACCCACAGTAAGATCCCCTCCCTGTAGACCCGACGCGTCCGTTTCCCCCCTTCAGGTGCCGGCGGCGGCGCCGTCCGTGTGAGGGGGCACACCCCGGAGACGTGTGCCGCCTCTTCGGACATGCTAGCACACCACCCCGCATGTATGAGGGCCCGGTGTGATGCTCGGGTGGCATTGCTACCCCCCAACGGCCCCCGTCCCGCCTAACCCTGTAGCGTTTGACCACGGGATCTAGCCCTTTGACTTTGCACGGACGGGTTTTGACCAGTGGAACTATCGACCCGGTCGTGTTAGGTCAGCCTATACGAACACTTTAGAGCAACATCCGGGCCAAACCCACAGTAAGATCCCCTCCCTGTAGACCCGACGCGTCCGTTTCCCCCCTTCAGGTGCCGGCGGCGGCGCCGTCCGTGTGAGGGGGCACACCCCGGAGACGCGTGCCGCCTCTTCGGACATGCTAGCACACCACCCCGCATGTATGAGGGCCCGGTGTGATGCTCGGGTGGCATTGCTACCCCCCAACGGCCCCCGTCCCGCCTAACCCTGTAGCGTTTGACCACGGGATCTAGCCCTTTGACTTTGCACGGACGGGTTTTGACCAGTGGAACTATCGACCCGGTCGTGTTAGGTCAGCCTATACGAACACTTTAGAGCAACAACCGGGCCAAACCCACAGTAAGATCCCCTCCGTGTAGACCCGACGTGTCCGTTTCCCCCCTTCAGGTGCCGGCGGCGGCGCCGTCCGTGTGAGGGGGCACACCCCGGAGACGCGTGCCGCCTCTTCGGACATGCCAGCACACCACCCCGCATGTATGAGGGCCCGGTGCGACGCTCGGGTGGCATTGCTACCCCCCCCCCCACGGCCCCCGTCCCGCCTAACCCTGTAGCGTTTGACCACGGGATCTAGCCCTTTGACTTTGCACGGACGGGTTTTGACCAGTGGAACTATCGACCCGGTCGTGTTAGGTCAGCCCATACGAACACTTTAGAGCAACATCCGGGCCAAACCCACAGTAAGATCTCCTTCGTGTAGACCCGAAACGTACGTTTCCCCCTCTAGGTGCCGGCGTCGACGCCGTCCGTGTGAGGGGGCACACCCCGGAGACGCATGCCGCCTCTTCTGACATGCCAGCACACCACCCCGCATGTATGAGGGCCCGGTGCGACGCTCGGGTGGCATTGCTACCCCCCCCCCCCCCACGGCCCCCGTCCCGCCTAACCCTATAGCGTTTGACCACGGGATCTAGCCCTTTGACTTTGCACGGACACGTTTTAACCAGTGGAACTATCCACCCGGTCGTGTTAGGTCAGCCCATACGAACACTTTAGAGCAACATCCAGGCCAAACCCACAGTAAGATCCCCTCCCTGTAGACCCGACGCGTCCGTTTCCCCCCTTCCGGTGCCGGCGGCGGCGCCGTCCGAGTGAGGGGGCACACCCCGGAGATGCGTGCTGCCTCTTCGGACATGCCAGCACACCATCCCGCATGTATGAGGGCCCGGTGCGACGCTCGGGTGGCATTGCTACCCCCCCCCCACGGCCCCCGTCCCGCCTAACCCTGTAGCGTTTGACCACGGGATCTAGCCCTTTGACTTTGCACGGACGGGTTTTGACCAGTGGAACTATCCACCCGGTCGTGTTAGGTCAGCCCATACGAACACTTTAGAGCAACATCCGGGCCAAACCCACAGTAAGATCCCCTCCTTGTAGACCCGACGCGTCCGTTTCCCCCCTCCAGGTGTCGGCGTCGGCGCCATCCGTGTGAGGGGGCACACCCCGGAGACGCGTGCCGCCTCTTCGGACATGCCAGCACACCATCCCGCATGTATGAGGGCCCGGTGCGACGCTCGGGTGGCATTGCTACCCCCCCCCCACGGCCCCCGTCCCGCCTAACCCTGTAGCGTTTGACCACGGGATCTAGCCCTTTGACTTTGCACGGACGGGTTTTGACCAGTGGAACTATCCACCCGGTCGTGTTAGGTTAGCCCATACGAACACTTTAGAGCAACATCCGGGCCAAACCCACAGTAAGATCCCCTCCCTGTAGACCCGACGCGTCCGTTTCCCCCCTCCAGGTGCCGGCGGCGGCGCCGTCCGTGTGAGGGGGCACACCCCGGAGACGCGTGCCGCCTCCTCGGACATGCCTGCACACCACCCCGCATGTATGAGGGCCCGGTGCGACGCTCGGGTGGCATTGCTACCCCCCACGGCCCCCGTCCCGCCTAACCCTGTAGCGTTTGACCACGGGATCTAGCCCTTTGACTTTGCACGGACGGGTTTTGACCAGTGGAACTATCGACCCGGTCGTGTTAGGTCAGCCTATACGAACACTTTAGAGCAACATCCGGGCCAAACCCACAGTAAGATCCCCTCCGTGTAGACCCGACGCGCCCGTTTCCCCCCTCCAAGTGCCGGCGTCAGCGCCGTCCGTGTGAGGGGGCACACCCCGGAGACGCGTGCCGCCTCTTCGGACATGCCAGCACACCACCCCGCATGTATGAGGGCCCGGTGCGATGCTCGGGTGGCACTACTACCCCCCACGGCCCCCGTCCCGCCTAACCCTGTAGCGTTTGACCATGGGATCTAGCCCTTTGACTTTGCACGGACGCGTTTTGACCAGTGGAACTATCCACCCGGTCGTGTTAGGTCAGCCCATACGAACACTTTAGAGCAACATGCGGGCCAAACCCACAGTAAGATCCCCTCCCTGTAGACCCAACGCGTCCGTTTCCCCCCTTCAGGTGCCGGCGGCGGCGTCGTCCGTGTGAGGGGGCACACCCCGGAGACGCGTGCCGCCTCTTCGGACATGCTAGCACACCACCCCGCATGTATGAGGGCCCGGTGTGATGCTCGGGTGGCATAGCTACCCCCCAACGGCCCCCGTCCTGCCTAACCCTGTAGTGTTTGACCACGGGATCTAGCCCTTTGACTTTGCACGGACGGGTTTTGACCAGTGGAACTATCGACCCGGTCGTGTTAGGTCAGCCTATACGAACACTTTAGAGCAACATCCGGGCCAAACCCACAGTAAGATCCCCTCCATGCAGACCCGACGCGTCCGTTTCCCCCCCTCCAAGTGCCGGCGTCGGCGCCGTCCGTGTGAGGGGGCACACCCCGGAGACGCGTGCCGCCTCTTCGGACATGCCAGCACACCACCCCGCATGTATGAGGGCCCGGTGCGACGCTCGGGTGGCATTGCTACCCCCCAACGGCCCTCGTCCCGCCTAACCCTGTAGCGTTTGAACACGGGATCTAGCCCTTTGACTTTGCACGGACGGGTTTTGACCAGTGGAACTATAGACCCGGTCGTGTTAGGTCAGCCCATATGAACACATTAGAGAACCATCCGGGCCAAACCCACAGTAAGATCCCCTCCCTGTAGACCCGACGCGTCCGTTTCCCCCCTCCAGGTGCCGGCGGCGGCGCCGTCCGTGTAAGGGGGCACACCCCGGAGACGCGTGCCGCCTCTTCGGACATGCCAGCACACCACCCCGCATGTATGAGGGCCCGGTGCGACGCTCGGGTGGCATTGCTAACCCCCAACGTCCCGCCTAACCCTGTAGCGTTTGAACACGGGATCTAGCCCTTTGACTTTGCACGGACGGGTTTTGACCAGTGGAACTATAGACCCGGTCGTGTTAGGTCAGCCCATATGAACACATTAGAGAACCATCCGGGCCAAACCCACAGTAAGATCCCCTCCCTGTAGACCCGACGCGTCCGTTTCCCCCCTCCAGGTGCCGGCGGCGGCGCCGTCCGTGTAAGGGGGCACACCCCGGAGACGCGTGCCGCCTCTTCGGACATGCCAGCACACCACCCCGCATGTATGAGGGCCCGGTGCGACGCTCGGGTGGCATTGCTAACCCCCAACGGCCCCCGTCCCGCCTAACCCTATAGCGTTTGACCACGGGATGTAGCCCTTTGACTTTGCACGGACGGGTTTTGACCAGTGGAACTATAGACCCGGTCGTGTTAGGTCAGCCCATATGAACACATTAGAGAACCATCCGGGCCAAACCCACAGTAAGATCCCCTCCCTGTAGACCCGACGCGTCCGTTTCCCCCCTCCAGGTGCCGGCGGCGGCGCCGTCCGTGTAAGGGGGCACACCCCGGAGACGCGTGCCGCCTCTTCGGACATGCCAGCACACCACCCCGCATGTATGAGGGCCCGGTGCGACGCTCGGGTGGCATTGCTACCCCCCCCCCCCCACGGCCCCCGTCCCGCCTAACCCTGTAGCGTTTGACCACGGGATCTAGCCCTTTGACTTTGCACGGACACGTTTTAACCAGTGGAACTATCCACCCGATCGTGTTAGGTCAGCCCGTACGAACACTTTAGAGCAACATCCAGGCCAAACCCACAGTAAGATCCCCTCCCTGTAGACCCGACGCGTCCGTTTCCCCCTTCCGGAGCCGCGGCGGCGCCGTCCGTGTGAGGGGGCACACCCCGGAGAAGCGTGCCGCCTCTTCGGACATGCGAGCACACCACCCCGCATGTATGAGGGCCCGGTGCGACGCTCGGGTGGCATTGCTACCCCCCCCCATGGCCCCCGTCCCGCCTAACCCTGTAGCGTTTGACCACGGGATCTAGCCCTTTGACTTTGCACGGATACGTTTTAACCAGTGGAACTATCCACCCGATCGTGTTAGGTCAGCCCGTACGAACACTTTAGAGCAACATCCAGGCCAAACCCACAGTAAGATCCCCTCCCTGTAGACCCGACGCGTCCGTTTCCCCCTTCCGAAGCCGCGGCGGCGCCGTCCGTGTGAGGGGGCACACCCCGGAGACGCGTGCCGCCTCTTCGGACATGCCTGCACACCACCCCGCATGTATGAGGGCCCGGTGCGGCGCTCGGGTGGCATTGCTACCCCCCACGGCCCCCGTCCCGCCTAACCCTGTAGCGTTTGACCACGGGATCTAGCCCTTTGACTTTGCACGGACGCGTTTTGACCAGTGGAACTATCCACCCGGTCGTGTTAGGTCATCCCATACAAACACTTTAGAGCAACATCCGGGCCAAACCCACAGTAAGATCCCCTCCCTGTAGACCCGACGCGTCCGTTTCCCCCCTTCAGGTGCCGGCGGCGGCGCCGTCCGTGTGAGGGGGCACACCCCGGAGACGCGTGCCGCCTCTTCGGACATGCTAGCACACCACCCCGCATGTATGAGGGCCCGGTGTGATGCTCGGGTGGCATTGCTACCCCCCAACGGCCCCCGTCCCGCCTAACCCTGTAGCGTTTGACCACGGGATCTAGCCCTTTGACTTTGCACGGACGGGTTTTGACCAGTGGAACTATCGACCCGGTCGTGTTAGGTCAGCCTATACGAACACTTTAGAGAAACATCCGGGCCAAACCCACAGTAAGATCCCCTCCGTGTAGACCCGACGTGTCCGTTTCCCCCCTTCAGGTGCCGGCGGCGGCGCCGTCCGTGTGAGGGGGCACACCCCGGAGACGCGTGCCGCCTCTTCGGACATGCCAGCACACCACCCAGCATGTATGAGGGCCCGGTGCGACGCTCGGGTGGCATTGCTACCCCCCAACGGCCCCCGTCCCGCCTAACCCTGTAGCGTTTGACCACGGGATCTAGCCCTTTGACTTTTCACGGACGGGTTTTGACCAGTGGAACTATCGACCCGGTCGTGTTAGGTCAGCCCATACGAACACTTTAGAGCAACATCCGGGCCAAACCCACAGTAAGATCCCCTTCGTGTAGACCCGACACGTCCGTTTCCCCCTCTAGGTGCCGGCGTCGACGCCGTCCGTGTGAGGGGGCACACCCCGGAGACGCATGCCGCCTCTTCTGACATGCCAGCACACCACCCCGCATGTATGAGGGCCCGGTGCGACGCTCGGGTGGCCTTGCTACCCCCCCCACGGCCCCCGTCCCGCCTAACCCTATAGCGTTTGACCACGGGATCTAGCCCTTTGACTTTGCACGGACACGTTTTAACCAGTGGAACTATCCACCCGGTCGTGTTAGGTCAGCCCATACGAACACTTTAGAGCAACATCCAGGCCAAACCCACAGTAAGATCCCCTCCCTGTAGACCCGGCGCGTCCGTTTCCCCCCTTCAGGTGCCGGCGGCGGCGCCGTCCGTGTGAGGGGGCACACCCCGGAGACGTGTGCCGCCTCTTCGGACATGCTAGCACACCACCCCGCATGTATGAGGGCCCGGTGTGATGCTCGGGTGGCATTGCTACCCCCCAACGGCCCCCGTCCCGCCTAACCCTGTAGCGTTTGACCACGGGATCTAGCCCTTTGACTTTGCACGGACGGGTTTTGACCAGTGGAACTATCGACCCGGTCGTGTTAGGTCAGCCTATACGAACACTTTAGAGCAACATCCGGGCCAAACCCACAGTAAGATCCCCTCCGTGTAGACCCGACGTGTCCGTTTCCCCCCTTCAGGTGCCGGCGGCGGCGCCGTCCGTGTGAGGGGGCACACCCCGGAGACGCGTGCCGCCTCTTCGGACATGCCAGCACACCACCCCGCATGTATGAGGGCCCGGTGCGACGCTCGGGTGGCATTGCTACCCCCCCCCCCCCACGGCCCCCGTCCCGCCTAACCCTGTAGCGTTTGACCACGGGATCTAGCCCTTTGACTTTGCACGGACGGGTTTTGACCAGTGGAACTATCGACCCGGTCGTGTTAGGTCAGCCCATACGAACACTTTAGAGCAACATCCGGGCCAAACCCACAGTAAGATCTCCTTCGTGTAGACCCGACACGTACGTTTCCCCCTCTAGGTGCCGGCGTCGACGCCGTCCGTGTGAGGGGGCACACCCCGGAGACGCATGCCGCCTCTTCTGACATGCCAGCACACCACCCCGCATGTATGAGGGCCCGGTGCGACGCTCGGGTGGCATTGCTACCCCCCCCCCCCCCCCCGCCCCCCACGGCCCCCGTCCCGCCTAACCCTATAGCGTTTGACCACGGGATCTAGCCCTTTGACTTTGCACGGACACGTTTTAACCAGTGGAACTATCCACCCGGTCGTGTTAGGTCAGCCCATACGAACACTTTAGAGCAACATCCAGGCCAAACCCACAGTAAGATCCCCTCCCTGTAGACCCGATGCGTCCGTTTCCCCCCTTCCGGTGCCGGCGGCGGCGCCGTCCGTGTGAGGGGGCACACCCCGGAGATGCGTGCTGCCTCTTCGGACATGCCAGCACACCATCCCGCATGTATGAGGGCCCGGTGCGATGCTCGGGTGGCATTGCTACCCCCCCCCCCCCCCCACGGCCCCCGTCCCGCCTAACCCTGTAGCGTTTGACCACGGGATCTAGCCCTTTGACTTTGCACGGACGGGTTTTGACCAGTGGAACTATCCACCCGGTCGTGTTAGGTCAGCCCATACGAACACTTTAGAGCAACATCCGGGCCAAACCCACAGTAAGATCCCCTCCTTGTAGACCCGACGCGTCCGTTTCCCCCCTCCAGGTGCCGGCGTCGGCGCCATCCGTGTGAGGGGGCACACCCCGGAGACGCGTGCCGCCTCTTCGGACATGCCAGCACACCATCCCGCATGTATGAGGGCCCGGTGCGACGCTCGGGTGGCATTGCTACCCCCCCCCCCCCCACGGCCCCCGTCCCGCCTAACCCTGTAGCGTTTGACCACGGGATCTAGCCCTTTGACTTTGCACGGACGGGTTTTGACCAGTGGAACTATCCACCCGGTCGTGTTAGGTTAGCCCATACGAACACTTTAGAGCAACATCCGGGCCAAACCCACAGTAAGATCCCCTCCCTGTAGACCCGACGCGTCCGTTTCCCCCCTCCAGGTGCCGGCGGCGGCGCCGTCCGTGTGAGGGGGCACACCCCGGAGACGCGTGCCGCCTCCTCGGACATGCCTGCACACCACCCCGCATGTATGAGGACCCGGTGCGACGCTCGGGTGGCATTGCTACCCCCCACGGCCCCCGTCCCGCCTAACCCTGTAGCGTTTGACCACGGGATCTAGCCCTTTGACTTTGCACGGACGGGTTTTGACCAGTGGAACTATCGACCCGGTCGTGTTAGGTCAGCCTATACGAACACTTTAGAGCAACATCCGGGCCAAACCCACAGTAAGATCCCCTCCGTGTAGACCCGACGCGTCCGTTTCCCCCCTCCAAGTGCCGGCGTCAGCGCCGTCCGTGTGAGGGGGCACACCCCGGAGACGCGTGCCGCCTCTTCGGACATGCCAGCACACCACCCCGCATGTATGAGGGCCCGGTGCGATGCTCGGGTGGCACTACTACCCCCCACGGCCCCCGTCCCGCCTAACCCTGTAGCGTTTGACCACGGGATCTAGCCCTTTGACTTTGCACGGACGCGTTTTGACCAGTGGAACTATCCACCCGGTCGTGTTAGGTCAGCCCATACGAACACTTTAGAGCAACATGCGTGCCAAACCCACAGTAAGATCCCCTCCCTGTAGACCCAACGCGTCCGTTTCCCCCCTTCAGGTGCCGGCGGCGGCGTCGTCCGTGTGAGGGGGCACACCCCGGAGACGCGTGCCGCCTCTTCGGACATGCTAGCACACCACCCCGCATGTATGAGGGCCCGGTGTGATGCTCGGGTGGCATAGCTACCCCCCAACGGCCCCCGTCCTGCCTAACCCTGTAGTGTTTGACCACGGGATCTAGCCCTTTGACTTTGCACGGACGGGTTTTGACCAGTGGAACTATCGACCCGGTCGTGTTAGGTCAGCCTATACGAACACTTTAGAGCAACATCCGGGCCAAACCCACAGTAAGATCCCCTCCGTGCAGACCCGACGCGTCCGTTTCCCCCCCTCCAAGTGCCGGCGTCGGCGCCGTCCGTGTGAGGGGGCACACCCCGGAGACGCGTGCCGCCTCTTCGGACATGCCAGCACACCACCCCGCATGTATGAGGGCCCGGTGCGACGCTCGGGTGGCATTGCTACCCCCCCACCACGGCCCCCGTCCCGCCTAACCCTGTAGCGTTTGACCACGGGATCTAGCCCTTTGACTTTGCACGGACGGGTTTTGACCAGTGGAACTATCGACCCGGTCGTGTTAGGTCAGCCTATACGAACACTTTAGAGCAACATCCGGGCCAAACCCACAGTAAGATCCCCTCCCTGTAGACCCGACGTGTCCGTTTCCCCCCTTCAGGTGCCGGCGGCGGCGCCGTCCATGTGAGCGGGCACACCCCGGAGACGCGTGCCGCCTCTTCGGACATGCCAGCACACCACCCCGCATGTATGAGGGCCCGGTGCGACGCTCGGGTGGCATTGCTACCCCCCAACGGCCCTCGTCCCGCCTAACCCTGTAGCGTTTGAACACGGGATCTAGCCCTTTGACTTTGCACGGACGGGTTTTGACCAGTGGAACTATAGACCCGGTCGTGTTAGGTCAGCCCATATGAACACATTAGAGAACCATCCGGGCCAAACCCACAGTAAGATCCCCTCCCTGTAGACCCGACGCGTCCGTTTCCCCCCTCCAGGTGCCGGCGGCGGCGCCGTCCGTGTAAGGGGGCACACCCCGGAGACGCGTGCCGCCTCTTCGGACATGCCAGCACACCACCCCGCATGTATGAGGGCCCGGTGCGACGCTCGGGTGGCATTGCTAACCCCCAACGGCCCCCGTCCCGCCTAACCCTATAGCGTTTGACCACGGGATGTAGCCCTTTGACTTTGCACGGACGGGTTTTGACCAGTGGAACTATCGACCCGGTCGTGTTAGGTCAGCCCATACGAACACTTTAGAGCAACATCCGTGCCAAATCCACAGTAAGATCCCCTCCGTGTAGACCCGACCTGTCCGTTTCCCCCTCCAGGTGCCGGCGTCGGCGCCGTCCGTGTGAGGGGGCACACCCCGGAGAAGCGTGCCGCCTCTTCGGACATGCTAGCACACCACCCCGCATGTATGAGGGCCCGGTGCGACGCTCGGGTGGCATTGCTACCCCCCCCCCCACGGCCCCCGTCCCGCCTAACCCTGTAGCGTTTGACCACGGGATCTAGCCCTTTGACTTTGCACGGACACGTTTTAACCAGTGGAACTATCCACCCGATCGTGTTAGGTCAGCCCGCACGAACACTTTAGAGCAACATCCAGGCCAAACCCACAGTAAGATCCCCTCCCTGTAGACCCGACGCGTCCGTTTCCCCCTTCCGGAGCCGCGGCGGCGCCGTCCGTGTGAGGGGGCACACCCCGGAGAAGCGTGCCGCCTCTTCGGACATGCCAGCACACCACCCCGCATGTATGAGGGCCCGGTGCGACGCTCGGGTGGCATTGCTACCCCCCCCATGGCCCCCGTCCCGCCTAACCCTGTAGCGTTTGACCACGGGATCTAGCCCTTTGACTTTGCACGGATACGTTTTAACCAGTGGAACTATCCACCCGATCGTGTTAGGTCAGCCCGTACGAACACTTTAGAGCAACATCCAGGCCAAACCCACAGTAAGATCCCCTCCCTGTAGACCCGACGCGTCCGTTTCCCCCTTCCGAAGCCGCGGCGGCGCCGTCCGTGTGAGGGGGCACACCCCGGAGACGCGTGCCGCCTCTTCGGACATGCCTGCACACCACCCCGCATGTATGAGGGCCCGGTGCGGCGCTCGGGTGGCATTGCTACCCCCCACGGCCCCCGTCCCGCCTAACCCTGTAGCGTTTGACCACGGGATCTAGCCCTTTGACTTTGCACGGACGCGTTTTGACCAGTGGAACTATCCACCCGGTCGTGTTAGGTCATCCCATACAAACACTTTAGAGCAACATCCGGGCCAAACCCACAGTAAGATCCCCTCCCTGTAGACCCGACGCGTCCGTTTCCCCCCTTCAGGTGCCGGCGGCGGCGCCGTCCGTGTGAGGGGGCACACCCCGGAGACGCGTGCCGCCTCTTCGGACATGCTAGCACACCACCCCGCATGTATGAGGGCCCGGTGTGATGCTCGGGTGGCATTGCTACCCCCCAACGGCCCCCGTCCCGCCTAACCCTGTAGCGTTTGACCACGGGATCTAGCCCTTTGACTTTGCACGGACGGGTTTTGACCAGTGGAACTATCGACCCGGTCGTGTTAGGTCAGCCTATACGAACACTTTAGAGAAACATCCGGGCCAAACCCACAGTAAGATCCCCTCCGTGTAGACCCGACGTGTCCGTTTCCCCCCTTCAGGTGCCGGCGGCGGCGCCGTCCGTGTGAGGGGGCACACCCCGGAGACGCGTGCCGCCTCTTCGGACATGCCAGCACACCACCCAGCATGTATGAGGGCCCGGTGCGATGCTCGGGTGGCATTGCTACCCCCCCCCACGGCCCCCGTCCCGCCTAACCCTGTAGCGTTTGACCACGGGATCTAGCCCTTTGACTTTGCACGGACGGGTTTTGACCAGTGGAACTATCGACCCGGTCGTGTTAGGTCAGCCTATACGAACACTTTAGAGCAACATCCGGGCCAAACCCACAGTAAGATCCCCTCCCTGTAGACCCGACGTGTCCGTTTCCCCCCTTCAGGTGCCGGCGGCGGCGCCGTCCGTGTGAGGGGGCACACCCCGGAGACGCGTGCCGCCTCTTCGGACATGCCAGCACACCACCCCGCATGTATGAGGGCCCGGTGCGACGCTCGGGTGGAATTGCTACCCTCCAACGGCCCCCGTCCCGCCTAACCCTGTAGCGTTTGAGCACGGGATCTAGCCCTTTGACTTTGCATGGACGGTTTTTGACCAGTGGAACTATAGACCCGGTCGTGTTAGGTCAGCCCATATGAACACATTAGAGCAACATCCGGGCCAAATCCACAGTAAGATCCCCTCCGTGTAGACCCGACCTGTCCGTTTCCCCCTCCAGGTGCCGGCGTCGGCGCCGTCCTGTGAGGGGGCACACCCCGGAGACGCGTGCCGCCTCTTCGGACATGCCAGCACACCACCCCGCATGTATGAGGGCCCGGTGCGACGCTCGGGTGGCATTGCTACCCCTCCCCCCCCACGGCCCCCGTCCCGCCTAACCCTGTAGCGTTTGACCACGGGATCTAGCCCCCTGACTTTGCACGGACACGTTTTAACCAGTGGAACTATCCACCCGGTCGTGTTAGGTCAGCCCATACGAACACTTTAGAGCAACATCCAGGCCAAACCCACAGTAAGATCCCCTCCCTGTAGACCCGACGCGTCCGTTTCCCCGCTTCAGGTGCCGGCGGCGGCGCCGTCCGTGTGAGGGGGCACACCCCGGAGATGCGTGCCGCCTCTTCGGACATGCCAGCACACCATCCCGCATGTATGAGGGCACGGTGCGACGCTCGGGTGGCATTGCTACCCCCCCCCCCCCACGGATCCCGTCCCGCCTAACCCTGTAGCGTTTGACCACGGGATCTAGCTTTTGACTTTGCACGGACGGGTTTGACCAGTGGAACTATCCACCCGGTCGTGTTAGGTCAGCCCATACGAACACTTTAGAGCAACATCCGGGCCAAACCCACAGTAAGATCCCCTCCCTGTAGACCCGACGCGTCCGTTTCCCCCCTCCAGGTGTCGTCGGCGGCGCCGTCCGTGTGAGGGGGCACAACCCGGAGACACGTGCCGCCTCTTCGGACATGCCAGCACACCATCACGCATGTATGAGGGCCCGGTGCGACGCTCGGGTGGCATTGCTACCCCCCCCCCCCCCACGGCCCCCGTCCCGCCTAACCCTGTAGCGTTTGACCACGGGATCTAGCCCTTTGACTTTGCACGGACGGGTTTTGACCAGTGGAACTATTGACCCGGTCGTGTTAGGTCAGCCTATACGAACACTTTAGAGCAACATCCGGGCCAAACCCACAGTAAGATCCCCTCCCTGTAGACCCGACGCATCCGTTTCCCCCCTCCAGGTGCCGGCGGCGGCGCCGTCCGTGTGAGGGGGCACACCCCGGAGACGCGTGCCGCCTCTTCGGACATGCCAGCACACCACCCCGCATGTATGAGGGCCCGGTGCGACGCTCAGGTGGCATTGCTACCCCCCAACGGCCCCCGTCCCGCCTAACCCTGTAGCGTTTGACCACGAGATCTACCCCTTTGACTTTGCACGGACGGGTTTTGACCAGTGGAACTATCGACCCGGTTGTGTTAGGTCAGCCCATACGAACACTTTAGAGCAACATCCGGGCCAAACCCACAGTAAGATCCCCTCCGTGTAGACCCGACGCGTCCGTTTCCCCCTCTAGGTGCCGGCGTCGGCGCCGTCCGTGTGAGGGGGCACACCCCGGAGACGCGTGCCGCCTCTTCGGACAAGGCAGCACACCACCCCACATGTATGAGGGCCCGGTGCGACGCTCGGGTGGCATTGCTACCCCCCCCCCCCCACGGATCCCGTCCCGCCTAACCCTGTAGCGTTTGACCACGGGATCTAGCTTTTGACTTTGCACGGATGGGTTTTGACCAGTGGAACTATCCACCCGGTCGTGTTAGGTCAGCCCATACGAACACTTTAGAGCAACATCCGGGCCAAACCCACAGTAAGATCCCCTCCCTGTAGACCCGACGCGTCCGTTTCTCCCCTCCAGGTGCCGGCAGCGGCGCCGTCCGTGTGAGGGGGCACACCCCGGAGACGCGTGCCGCCTCTTCGGACATGCCAGCACACCACCCCCCATGTATGAGGGCCCGGTGCGACGCTCGGGTGGCATTGCTACCCCCCCCCCCCCCACGGCCCCCGTCCCGCCTAACCCTGTAGCGTTTGACCACGGGATCTAGCCCTTTGACTTTGCACGGACGGGTTTTGACCAGTGGAACTATCGACCCGGTCCTGTTAGGTCAGCCTATACGAACACTTTAGAGCAACATCCGGGCCAAACCCACAGTAAGATCCCCTCCCTGTAGACCCGACGTGTCCGTTTCCCCCCTTCAGGTGCCGGCGGCGGCGCCGTCCATGTGAGGGGGCACTCCCCGGAGACGCGTGCCGCCTCTTCGGACATGCCAGCACACCACCCCGCATGTATGAGGGCCCGGTGCGACGCTCGGGTGGCATTGCTACCCCCCAACGGCCCCCGTCCCGCCTAACCCTGTAGCGTTTGAACACGGGATCTAGCCCTTTGACTTTGCACGGACGGGTTTTGACCAGTGGAACTATAGACCCGGTCGTGTTAGGTCAGCCCATATGAACACATTAGAGAACCATCCGGGCCAAACCCACAGTAAGATCCCCTCCCTGTAGACCCGACGCGTCCGTTTCCCCCCTCCAGGTGCCGGCGGCGGCGCCGTCCGTGTAAGGGGGCACACCCCGGAGACGCGTGCCACCTCTTCGGACATGCCAGCACACCACCCCGCATGTATGAGGGCCCGGTGCGACGCTCGGGTGGCATTGCTAACCCCCAACGGCCCCCGTCCCGCCTAACCCTATAGCGTTTGACCACGGGATCTAGCCCTTTAACTTTGCACGGACGGGTTTTGACCAGTGGAACTATCGACCCGGTCGTGTTAGGTCAGCCCATACGAACACTTTAGAGCAACATCCGAGCCAAATCCACAGTAAGATCCCCTCCGTGTAGACCCGACCTGTCCGTTTCCCCCTCCAGGTGCCGGCGTCGGCGCCGTCCGTGTGAGGGGGCACACCCCGGAGAAGCGTGCCGCCTCTTCGGACATGCCAGCACACCACCCCGCATGTATGAGGGCCCGGTGCGACGCTCGGGTGGCATTGCTACCCCCCCCCCACGGCCCCCGTCCCGCCTAACCCTGTAGCGTTTGACCACGGGATCTAGCCCTTTGACTTTGCACGGACACGTTTTAACCAGTGGAACTATCCACCCGGTCGTGTTAGGTCAGCCCATACGAACACTTTAGAGCAACATCCAGGCCAAACCCACAGTAAGATCCCCTCCCTGTAGACCCGACGCGTCCGTTTCCCCGCTTCAGGTGCCGGCGGCGGCGCCGTCCGTGTGAGGGGGCACACCCCGGAGATGCGTGCCGCCTCTTCGGACATGCCAGCACACCATCCCGCATGTATGAGGGCACGGTGCGACGCTCGGGTGGCATTGCTACCCCCCCCCCCCCCCCACGGATCCCGTCCCGCCTAACCCTGTAGCGTTTGACCACGGGATCTAGCTTTTGACTTTGCACGGACGGGTTTGACCAGTGGAACTATCCACCCGGTCGTGTTAGGTCAGCCCATACGAACACTTTAGAGCAACATCCGGGCCAAACCCACAGTAAGATCCCCTCCCTGTAGACCCGACGCGTCCGTTTCCCCCCTCCAGGTGTCGTCGGCGGCGCCGTCCGTGTGAGGGGGCACAACCCGGAGACACGTGCCGCCTCTTCGGACATGCCAGCACACCATCACGCATGTATGAGGGCCCGGTGCGACGCTCGGGTGGCATTGCTACCCCCCCCCCCCACGGCCCCCGTCCCGCCTAACCCTGTAGCGTTTGACCACGGGATCTAGCCCTTTGACTTTGCACGGACGGGTTTTGACCAGTGGAACTATCGACCCGGTCGTGTTAGGTCAGCCTATACGAACACTTTAGAGCAACATCCGGGCCAAACCCACAGTAAGATCCCCTCCCTGTAGACCCGACGCATCCGTTTCCCCCCTCCAAGTGCCGGCGGCGGCGCCGTCCGTGTGAGGGGGCACACCCCGGAGACGCGTGCCGCCTCTTCGGACATGCCAGCACACCACCCCGCATGTATGAGGGCCCGGTGCGACGCTCGGGTGGCATTGCTACCCCCCAACGGCCCCCGTCCCGCCTAACCCTGTAGCGTTTGACCACGAGATCTACCCCTTTGACTTTGCACGGACGGGTTTTGACCAGTGGAACTATCGACCCGGTTGTGTTAGGTCAGCCCATACGAACACTTTAGAGCAACATCCGGGCCAAACCCACAGTAAGATCCCCTCCGTGTAGACCCGACGCGTCCGTTTCCCCCTCTAGGTGCCGGCGTCGGCGCCGTCCGTGTGAGGGGGCACACCCCGGAGACGCGTGCCGCCTCTTCGGACAAGGCAGCACACCACCCCACATGTATGAGGGCCCGGTGCGACGCTCGGGTGGCATTGCTACCCCCCCCCACGGATCCCGTCCCGCCTAACCCTGTAGCGTTTGACCACGGGATCTAGCTTTTGACTTTGCACGGATGGGTTTTTCCCAGTGGAACTATCCACCCGGTCGTGTTAGGTCAGCCCATACGAACACTTTAGAGCAACATCCGGGCCAAACCCACAGTAAGATCCCCTCCCTGTAGACCCGACGCGTCCGTTTCTCCCCTCCAGGTGCCGGCAGCGGCGCCGTCCGTGTGAGGGGGCACACCCCGGAGACGCGTGCCGCCTCTTCGGACATGCCAGCACACCACCCCGCATGTATGAGGGCCCGGTGCGACGCTCGGGTGGCATTGCTACCCCCCCCCCCCCACGGCCCCCGTCCCGCCTAACCCTGTAGCGTTTGACCACGGGATCTAGCCCTTTGACTTTGCACGGACGGGTTTTGACCAGTGGAACTATCGACCCGGTCCTGTTAGGTCAGCCTATACGAACACTTTAGAGCAACATCCGGGCCAAACCCACAGTAAGATCCCCTCCCTGTAGACCCGACGTGTCCGTTTCCCCCCTTCAGGTGCCGGCGGCGGCGCCGTCCATGTGAGGGGGCACTCCCCGGAGACGCGTGCCGCCTCTTCGGACATGCCAGCACACCACCCCGCATGTATGAGGGCCCGGTGCGACGCTCGGGTGGCATTGCTACCCCCCAACGGCCCCCGTCCCGCCTAACCCTGTAGCGTTTGAACACGGGATCTAGCCCTTTGACTTTGCACGGACGGGTTTTGACCAGTGGAACTATAGACCCGGTCGTGTTAGGTCAGCCCATATGAACACATTAGAGAACCATCCGGGCCAAACCCACAGTAAGATCCCCTCCCTGTAGACCCGACGCGTCCGTTTCCCCCCTCCAGGTGCCGGCGGCGGCGCCGTCCGTGTAAGGGGGCACACCCCGGAGACGCGTGCCACCTCTTCGGACATGCCAGCACACCACCCCGCATGTATGAGGGCCCGGTGCGACGCTCGGGTGGCATTGCTAACCCCCAACGGCCCCCGTCCCGCCTAACCCTATAGCGTTTGACCACGGGATCTAGCCCTTTAACTTTGCACGGACGGGTTTTGACCAGTGGAACTATCGACCCGGTCGTGTTAGGTCAGCCCATACGAACACTTTAGAGCAACATCCGGGCCAAATCCACAGTAAGATCCCCTCCGTGTAGACCCGACCTGTCCGTTTCCCCCTCCAGGTGCCGGCGTCGGCGCCGTCCGTGTGAGGGGGCACACCCCGGAGAAGCGTGCCGCCTCTTCGGACATGCCAGCACACCACCCCGCATGTATGAGGGCCCGGTGCGACGCTCGGGTGGCATTGCTACCCCCCCCCCCCCCACGGCCCCCGTCCCGCCTAACCCTGTAGCGTTTGACCACGGGATCTAGCCCTTTGACTTTGCACGGACACGTTTTAACCAGTGGAACTATCCACCCGATCGTGTTAGGTCAGCCCATACGAACACTTTAGAGCAACATCCAGGCCAAACCCACAGTAAGATACCCTCCCTGTAGACCCGACGCGTCCGTTTCCCCCTTCCGAAGCCGCGGCGTCGCCGTCCGTGTGAGGGGGCACACCCCGGAGATGCGTGCCGCCTCTTCGGACATGCCTGCACACCACCCCGCATGTATGAGGGCCCGGTGCGACGCTCGGGTGGCATTGCTACCCCCCACGGCCCCCGTCCCGCCTAACCCTGTAGCGTTTGACCACGGGATCTAGCCCTTTGACTTTGCACGGACGCGTTTTAACCAGTGGAACTATCCACCCGGTCGTGTTAGGTCATCCCATACAAACACTTTAGAGCAACATCCGGGCCAAACCCACAGTAAGATCCCCTCCCTGTAGACCCGACGCGTCCGTTTCCCCCCTTCAGGTGCCGGCGGCGGCGCCGTCCGTGTGAGGGGGCACACCCCGGAGACGCGTGCCTCCTCTTCGGACATGCTAGCACACCACCCCGCATGTATGAGGGCCCGGTGTGATGCTCGGGTGGCATTGCTACCCCCCAACGGCCCCCGTCCCGCCTAACCCTGTAGCGTTTGACCACGGGATCTAGCCCTTTGACTTTGCACGGACGGGTTTTGACCAGTGGAACTATCGACCCGGTCGTGTTAGGTCAGCCTATACGAACACTTTAGAGCAACATCCGGGCCAAACCCACAGTAAGATCCCCTCCGTGTAGACCCGACGTGTCCGTTTCCCCCCTTCAGGTGCCGGCGGCGGCGCCGTCCGTGTGAGGGGGCACACCCCGGAGACGCGTGCCGCCTCTTCGGACATGCCAGCACACCACCCAGCATGTATGAGGGCCCGGTGCGACGCTCGGGTGGCATTGCTACCCCCCCCCCCCCACGGCCCCCGTCCCGCCTAACCCTGTAGCGTTTGACCACGGGATCTAGCCCTTTGACTTTGCACGGACGGGTTTTGACCAGTGGAACTATCGACCCGGTCGTGTTAGGTCAGCCTATACAAACACTTTAGAGCAACATCCGGGCCAAACCCACAGTAAGATCCCCTCCCTGTAGACCCGACGTGTCCGTTTCCCCCCTTCAGGTGCCGGCGGCGGCGCCGTCCGTGTAAGGGGGCACACCCCGGAGACGCGTGCCGCCTCTTCGGACATGCCAGCACACCATCCCGCACGTATGAGGTCCCGGTGCGACGCTCGGGTGGCATTGCTACCCCCCCCCCCCACGGCCCCCGTCCCGCCTAACCCTGTAGCGTTTGACCACGGGATCTAGCCCTTTGACTTTGCACGGACGGGTTTTGACCAGTGGAACTATCGACCCGGTCCTGTTAGGTCAGCCTATACGAACACTTTAGAGCAACATCCGGGCCAAACCCACAGTAAGATCCCCTCCCTGTAGACCCGACGTGTCCGTTTCCCCCCTTCAGGTGCCGGCGGCGGCGCCGTCCATGTGAGGGGGCACTCCCCGGAGACGCGTGCCGCCTCTTCGGACATGCCAGCACACCACCCCGCATGTATGAGGGCCCGGTGCGACGCTCGGGTGGCATTGCTACCCCCCAACGGCCCCCGTCCCGCCTAACCCTGTAGCGTTTGAACACGGGATCTAGCCCTTTGACTTTGCACGGACGGGTTTTGACCAGTGGAACTATAGACCCGGTCGTGTTAGGTCAGCCCATATGAACACATTAGAGAACCATCCGGGCCAAACCCACAGTAAGATCCCCTCCCTGTAGACCCGACGCGTCCGTTTCCCCCCTCCAGGTGCCGGCGGCGGCGCCGTCCGTGTAAGGGGGCACACCCCGGAGACGCGTGCCACCTCTTCGGACATGCCAGCACACCACCCCGCATGTATGAGGGCCCGGTGCGACGCTCGGGTGGCATTGCTAACCCCCAACGGCCCCCGTCCCGCCTAACCCTATAGCGTTTGACCACGGGATCTAGCCCTTTAACTTTGCACGGACGGGTTTTGACCAGTGGAACTATCGACCCGGTCGTGTTAGGTCAGCCCATACGAACACTTTAGAGCAACATCCGGGCCAAATCCACAGTAAGATCCCCTCCGTGTAGACCCGACCTGTCCGTTTCCCCCTCCAGGTGCCGGCGTCGGCGCCGTCCGTGTGAGGGGGCACACCCCGGAGAAGCGTGCCGCCTCTTCGGACATGCCAGCACACCACCCCGCATGTATGAGGGCCCGGTGCGACGCTCGGGTGGCATTGCTACCCCCCCCCCACGGCCCCCGTCCCGCCTAACCCTGTAGCGTTTGACCACGGGATCTAGCCCTTTGACTTTGCACGGACACGTTTTAACCAGTGGAACTATCCACCCGATCGTGTTAGGTCAGCCCATACGAACACTTTAGAGCAACATCCAGGCCAAACCAACAGTAAGATACCCTCCCTGTAGACCCGACGCGTCCGTTTCCCCCTTCCGAAGCCGCGGCGGCGCCGTCCGTGTGAGGGGGCACACCCCGGAGACGCGTGCCGCCTCTTCGGACATGCCTGCACACCACCCCGCATGTATGAGGGCCCGGTGCGACGCTCGGGTGGCATTGCTACCCCCCACGGCCCCCGTCCCGCCTAACCCTGTAGCGTTTGACCATGGGATCTAGCCCTTTGACTTTGCACGGACGCGTTTTGACCAGTGGAACTATCCACCCGGTCGTGTTAGGTCATCCCATACAAACACTTTAGAGCAACATCCGGGCCAAACCCACAGTAAGATCCCCTCCCTGTAGACCCGACGCGTCCGTTTCCCCCCTTCAGGTGCCGGCGGCGGCGCCGTCCGTGTGAGGGGGCACACCCCGGAGACGCGTGCCGCCTCTTCGGACATGCTAGCACACCACCCCGCATGTATGAGGGCCCGGTGTGATGCTCGGGTGGCATTGCTACCCCCCAACGGCCCCCGTCCCGCCTAACCCTGTAGCGTTTGACCACGGGATCTAGCCCTTTGACTTTGCACGGACGGGTTTTGACCAGTGGAACTATCGACCCGGTCGTGTTAGGTCAGCCTATACGAACACTTTAGAGCAACATCCGGGCCAAACCCACAGTAAGATCCCCTCCGTGTAGACCCGACGTGTCCGTTTCCCCCCTTCAGGTGCCGGCGGCGGCGCCGTCCGTGTGAGGGGGCACACCCCGGAGACGCGTGCCGCCTCTTCAGACATGCCAGCACACCACCCAGCATGTATGAGGGCCCGGTGCGACGCTCGGGTGGCATTGCTACCCCCCCCCCCCCCCACGGCCCCCGTCCCGCCTAACCCTGTAGCGTTTGACCACGGGATCTAGCCCTTTGACTTTGCACGGACGGGTTTTGACCAGTGGAACTATCGACCCGGTCGTGTTAGGTCAGCCTATACAAACACTTTAGAGCAACATCCGGGCCAAACCCACAGTAAGATCCCCTCCCTGTAGACCCGACGTGTCCGTTTCCCCCCTTCAGGTGCCGGCGGCGGCGCCGTCCGTGTGAGGGGGCACACCCCGGAGACGCGTGCCGCCTCTTCGGACATGCCAGCACACCACCCCGCATGTATGAGGGCCCGGTGCGACGCTCGGGTGGAATTGCTACCCTCCAACGGCCCCCGTCCCGCCTAACCCTGTAGCGTTTGACCACGGGATCTAGCCCTTTGACTTTGCATGGACGGGTTTTGACCAGTGGAACTATAGACCCGGTCGTGTTAGGTCAGCCCATATGAACACATTAGAGCAACATCCGGGCCAAATCCACAGTAAGATCCCCTCCGTGTAGACCCGACCTGTCCGTTTCCCCCTCCAGATGCCGGCGTCGGCGCCGTCCTGTGAGGGGGCACACCCCGGAGACGCGTGCCGCCTCTTCGGACATGCCAGCACACCACCCCGCATGTATGAGGGCCCGGTGCGACGCTCGGGTGGCATTGCTACCCCTCCCCCCCACGGCCCCCGTCCCGCCTAACCCTGTAGCGTTTGACCACGGGATCTAGCCCTTTGACTTTGCACGGACACGTTTTAACCAGTGGAACTATCCACCCGGTCGTGTTAGGTCAGCCCATACGAACACTTTAGAGCAACATCCAGGCCAAACCCACAGTAAGATCCCCTCCCTGTAGACCCGACGCGTCCGTTTCCCCGCTTCAGGTGCCGGCGGCGGCGCCGTCCGTGTGAGGGGGCACACCCCGGAGATGCGTGCCGCCTCTTAGGACATGCCAGCACACCATCCCGCATGTATGAGGGCACGGTGCGACGCTCGGGTGGCATTGCTACCCCCCCCCCCCACGGATCCCGTCCCGCCTAACCCTGTAGCGTTTGACCACGGGATCTAGCTTTTGACTTTGCACGGACGGGTTTGACCAGTGGAACTATCCACCCGGTCGTGTTAGGTCAGCCCATACGAACACTTTAGAGCAACATCCGGGCCAAACCCACAGTAAGATCCCCTCCCTGTAGACCCGACGCGTCCGTTTCCCCCCTCCAGGTGTCGGCGGCGGCGCCGTCCGTGTGAGGGGGCACAACCCGGAGACACGTGCCGCCTCTTCGGACATGCCAGCACACCATCACGCATGTATGAGGGCCCGGTGCGACGCTCGGGTGGCATTGCTACCCCCCCCCACGGCCCCCGTCCCGCCTAACCCTGTAGCGTTTGACCACGGGATCTAGCCCTTTGACTTTGCACGGACGGGTTTTGACCAGTGGAACTATCGACCCGGTCGTGTTAGGTCAGCCTATACGAACACTTTAGAGCAACATCCGGGCCAAACCCACAGTAAGATCCCCTCCCTGTAGACCCGACGCATCCGTTTCCCCCCTCCAGGTGCCGGCGGCGGCGCCGTCCGTGTTAGGGGGCACACCCCGGAGACGCGTGCCGCCTCTTCGGACATGCCAGCACACCACCCCGCATGTATGAGGGCCCGGTGCGACGCTCGGGTGGCATTGCTACCCCCCAACGGCCCCCGTCCCGCCTAACCCTGTAGCGTTTGACCACGAGATCTACCCCTTTGACTTTGCACGGACGGGTTTTGACCAGTGGAACTATCGACCCGGTTGTGTTAGGTCAGCCCATACGAACACTTTAGAGCAACATCCGGGCCAAACCCACCGTAAGATCCCCTCCGTGTAGACCCGACGCGTCCGTTTCCCCCTATAGGTGCCGGCGTCGGCGCCGTCCGTGTGAGGGGGCACACCCCGGAGACGCGTGCCGCCTCTTCGGACATGGCAGCACACCACCCCACATGTATGAGGGCCCGGTGCGACGCTCGGGTGGCATTGCTACCCCCCCCCCCCACGGATCCCGTCCCGCCTAACTCTGTAGCGTTTGACCACGGGATCTAGCTTTTGACTTTGCACGGACGGGTTTTGACCAGTGGAACTATCCACCCGGTCGTGTTAGGTCAGCCCATACGAACACTTTAGAGCAACATCCGGGCCAAACCCACAGTAAGATCCCCTCCCTGTAGACCCGACGCGTCCGTTTCTCCCCTCCAGGTGCCGGCAGCGGCGCCGTCCGTGTGAGGGGGCACACCCCGGAGACGCGTGCCGCCTCTTCGGACATGCCAGCACACCACCCCGCATGTATGAGGGCCCGGTGCGACGCTCGGGTGGCATTGCTACCGCCCAACGGCCCCCGTCCCGCCTAACCCTGTAGCGTTTGACCACGAGATCTACCCCTTTGACTTTGCACAGACGGGTTTTGACCAGTGGAACTATCGACCCGGTCGTGTTAGGTCAGCCCATACGAACACTTTAGAGCAACATCCGGGCCAAACCCACAGTAAGATCCCCTCCGTGTAGACCCGACGCGTCCGTTTCCCCCTCCAGGTGCTGGCGTCGGCGCCGTCCGTGTGAGGGGGCACACCCCGGAGACGCGTGCCGCCTCTTCGGACATGCCAGCACACCGTCACGCATGTATGAGGGCCCGGTGCGACGCTTGGGTGGCATTGCTACCCCCCCCCCCCCCCACGGCCCCCGTCCCGCCTAACCCTGTAGCGTTTGACCATGGGATCTAGCCCTTTGACTTTGCACGGACACGTTTTAACCAGTGGAACTATCCACCCGGTCGTGTTAGGTCAGCCCATACGAACACTTTAGAGCAACATCCAGGCCAAACCCACAGTAAGATCCCCTCCCTGCAGACCCGACGCGTCCGTTTCCCCCCTTCAGGTGCCGGCGACGGCGCCGTCCGTGTGAGGGGGCACACCCCGGAGACGCGTGCCGCCTCTTCGGACATGCCAGCACACCATCCCGCATGTATGAGGGCCCGGTGCGACGCTCGGGTGGCATTGCTACCCCCCCCCCACGGCCCCCGTCCCGCCTAACCCTGTAGCGTTTGACCACGGGATCTAGCCCTTTGACTTTGCACGGACACGTTTTAACCAGTGGAACTATCCACCCGGTCGTGTTAGGTCCGCCCATACGAACACTTTAGAGCAACATCCAGGCCAAACCCACAGTAAGATGCCCTCCCTGTAGACCCGACGCGTCCGTTTCCCCCCTTCAGGTGCCGGCGGCGGCGCCGTCCGTATGAGGGGGCACACCCCGGAGATGCGTGCCGCCTCTTCGGACATGCCAGCACACCATCCCGCATGTATGAGGGCCCGGTGCGACGCTCGGGTGGCATTGCTACCCCCCCCCCCCCCCCCACGGCCCCCGTCGCGCCTAACCCTGTAGCGTTTGACCACGGGATGTAGCCCTTTGACTTTGCACGGACGGGTATTGACCAGTGGAACTATCCACCCGGTCGTGTTAGGTCATCCCATACGAACACTTTAGAGCAACATCCGGGCCAAACCCACAGTAAGATCCCGTCCTTGTAGACCCGACGCGCCCGTTTCCCCCCTCCAGGTGCCGGCGGCGGCGCCGTCCGTGTGAGGGGGCACACCCCGGAGACGCGTGCCGCCTCTTCGGACATGCCAGCACACCATCCCGCATGTATGAGGGCCCAGTGCTACGCTCGGGTGGCATTGCTACCCCCCCCCCCCCCCCACGGCCCCCGTCCCGCCTAACCCTGTAGCGTTTGACCACGGGATCTAGCCCTTTGACTTTGCACGGCCGGGTTTTGACCAGTGGAACTATCGACCCGGTCGTGTTAGGTCAGCCTATACGAACACTTTAGAGCAACATCCGGGCCAAACCCACAGTAAGATCCCCTCCGTGTAGACCCGACGCGTCGGTTTCCCCCTCCAGGTGCTGGCGTCGGCGCCGTCCGTGTGAGGGGGCACACCCCGGAGACGCGTGCCGCCTCTTCGGACATGCCAGCACACCACCCCGTATGTATCAGGGCCCGGTGCGACGCTCGGGTGGCATTGCTACCCCCCCACCCCACGGCCCCCGTCCCGCCTAACCCTGTAGCGTTTGACCACGGGATCTAGCCCTTTGACTTTGCACGGACATGTTTTAACCAGTGGAACTATCCACCCGGTCGTGTTAGGTCAGCCCATACGAACACATTAGAGCAACATCCAGGCCAAACCCACAGTAAGATCCCCTCCCTGTAGACCCGATGCGTCCGTTTCCCCCCTTCAGGTGCCGGCGGCGGCGCCGTCCATGTGAGGGGGAACACCCCGGAGATGCGTGCCGCCTCTTCGGACATGCCAGCACACCATCCCGCATGTATGAGGGCCTGGTGCGACGCTCGGGTGGCATTGCTACCCCCCCCCCCCCCCCCCCCACGGCCCCCGTCCCGCCTAACCCTGTAGCGTTTGACCACGGGATCTAGCCCTTTAACTTTGCACGGACGGGTTTTGACCAGTGGAACGATCCACCCGGTCATGTTAGGTCAGCCCATACGAACACTTTAGAGCAACATCTGGGCCAAACCCACAGTAAGATCCCCTCCCTGTAGACCCGACGCGTCTGTTTCCCCCCTCCAGGTGCCGGCGGCAGCGCCGTCCGTGTGAGTGGGCACACCCCGGAGACGCGTGCCGCCTCTTCGGACATGCTAGCACACCATCCCTCATGTATGAGGGCCCGGTGCGATGCTCGGGTGGCATTGCTACCCCCCCCCCCCCCACGGCCCCCGTCCCGCCTAACCCTGTAGCGTTTGACCACGGGATCTAGCCCTTTGACTTTGCACGGACACGTTTTAACCAGTGGAACTATCCACCCGGTCGTGTTAGGTCAGCCCATACGAACACTTTAGAGCAACATCCAGGCCAAACCCACAGTAAGATCCCCTCCCTGCAGACCCGACGCGTCCGTTTCCCCCCTTCAGGTGCCGGCGACGGCGCCGTCCGTGTGAGGGGGCACACCCCGGAGATGCGTGCCGCCTCTTCGGACATGCCAGCACACCATCCCGCATGTACGAGGGCCCGGTGCGACGCTCGGGTGGCATTGCTACCCCCCGCCCCCCCGCCTAACCCTGTAGCGTTTGACCACGGGATCTAGCCCTTTGACTTTGCACGGACGGGTTTTGACCAGTGGAACTATCGACTCGGTCGTGTTAGGTCAGCCTATACGAACACTTTAGAGCAAAATCCGGGCCAAACCCACAGTAAGATCCCCTCCGTGTAGACCCGACGCGTCCGTTTCCCCCCTCCAAGTGCCGGCGTCGGCGCCGTCCGTGTGAGGGGGCACACCCCGGAGACGCGTGCCGCCTCTTCGGACATGCCAGCACACCACCCCGCATGTATGAGGGCCCGGTGCGACGCTCGGGTGCCATTGCTACCCCCCCGCCCCCCGCCTAACCCTGTAGCGTTTGACCACGGGATCTAGCCCTTTGACTTTGCACGGACGGGTTTTGACCAGTGGAACTATCGACCCGGTCGTGTTAGGTCAGCCTATACGAACACTTTAGAGCAACATCCGGGCCAAACCCACAGTAAGATCCCCTCCCTGTAGACCCGACGCGTCCGTTTCCCCCCTCCAGGTGCCGGCGGCGGCGCCGTCCGTGTAAGGGGGCACACCCCGGAGACGCGTGCCGCCTCTTCGGACATGCCAGCACACCACCCCGCATGTATGAGGGCCCGGTGCGACGCTCGGGTGGCATTGCTACCCCCCCACGGCCCCCGTCCCGCCTAACCCTGTAGCATTTGACCACGTGATCTAGCCCTTTGACTTTGCATGGACATGTTTTAACCAGTGGAACTATCCACCAGGTCGTGTTAGGTCAGCCCATACGAACACATTAGAGCAACATCCAGGCCAAACCCACACTAAGATCCCCTCCCTGTAGACCCGATGCGTCCGTTTCCCCCCATTAGGTGCCGGCGGCGGCGCCGTCCGTGTGAGGGGGCACACCCCGGAGATGTGTGCCGCCTCTTCGGACATGCCAGCACACCATCCCGCATGTATGAGGGCCCGGTGCGACGCTCGGGTGGCATTGCTACCCCCCCCCCCCCCCACGGCCCCCGTCCCGCCTAACCCTGTAGCGTTTGACCACGGGATCTAGCCCTTTGACTTTGCACGGACGGGTTTTAACCAGTGGAACTATCCACCCGGTCGTGTTAGGTCAGCCCATACGAACACTTTAGAGCAACATCCGAGCCAAACCCACAGTAAGATCCCCTCCCTGTAGACCCGACGCGTCCGTTTCCCCCCTTCAGGTGCCGGCGGCGGCGCCGTCCGTGTGAGGGGGCACACCCCGGAGACGCGTGCCGCCTCTTCGGACATGCTAGCACACCACCCCGCATGTATGAGGGCCCGGTGTGATGCTCGGGTGGCATTGCTACCCCCCAACGGCCCCCGTCCCGCCTAACCCTGTAGCGTTTGACCACGGGATCTAGCCCTTTGACTTTGCACGGACGGGTTTTGACCAGTGGAACTATCGACCCGGTCGTGTTAGGTCAGCCTATACGAACACTTTAGAGCAACATCCGGGCCAAACCCACAGTAAGATCCCCTCCGTGTAGACCCGACGTGTCCGTTTCCCCCCTTCAGGTGCCGGCGGCGGCGCCGTCCGTGTGAGGGGGCACACCCCGGAGACGCGTGCCGCCTCTTCAGACATGCCAGCACACCACCCAGCATGTATGAGGGCCCGGTGCGACGCTCGGGTGGCATTGCTACCCCCCCCCCCCCACGGCCCCCGTCCCGCCTAACCCTGTAGCGTTTGACCACGGGATCTAGCCCTTTGACTTTGCACGGACGGGTTTTGACCAGTGGAACTATCGACCCGGTCGTGTTAGGTCAGCCTATACAAACACTTTAGAGCAACATCCGGGCCAAACCCACAGTAAGATCCCCTCCCTGTAGACCCGACGTGTCCGTTTCCCCCCTTCAGGTGCCGGCGGCGGCGCCGTCCGTGTGAGGGGGCACACCCCGGAGACGCGTGCCGCCTCTTCGGACATGCCAGCACACCACCCCGCATGTATGAGGGCCCGGTGCGACGCTCGGGTGGAATTGCTACCCTCCAACGGCCCCCGTCCCGCCTAACCCTGTAGCGTTTGACCACGGGATCTAGCCCTTTGACTTTGCATGGACGGGTTTTGACCAGTGGAACTATAGACCCGGTCGTGTTAGGTCAGCCCATATGAACACATTAGAGCAACATCCGGGCCAAATCCACAGTAAGATCCCCTCCGTGTAGACCCGACCTGTCCGTTTCCCCCTCCAGATGCCGGCGTCGGCGCCGTCCTGTGAGGGGGCACACCCCGGAGACGCGTGCCGCCTCTTCGGACATGCCAGCACACCACCCCGCATGTATGAGGGCCCGGTGCGACGCTCGGGTGGCATTGCTACCCCTCCCCCCCACGGCCCCCGTCCCGCCTAACCCTGTAGCGTTTGACCACGGGATCTAGCCCTTTGACTTTGCACGGACACGTTTTAACCAGTGGAACTATCCACCCGGTCGTGTTAGGTCAGCCCATACGAACACTTTAGAGCAACATCCAGGCCAAACCCACAGTAAGATCCCCTCCCTGTAGACCCGACGCGTCCGTTTCCCCGCTTCAGGTGCCGGCGGCGGCGCCGTCCGTGTGAGGGGGCACACCCCGGAGATGCGTGCCGCCTCTTAGGACATGCCAGCACACCATCCCGCATGTATGAGGGCACGGTGCGACGCTCGGGTGGCATTGCTACCCCCCCCCCCCCCACGGATCCCGTCCCGCCTAACCCTGTAGCGTTTGACCACGGGATCTAGCTTTTGACTTTGCACGGACGGGTTTGACCAGTGGAACTATCCACCCGGTCGTGTTAGGTCAGCCCATACGAACACTTTAGAGCAACATCCGGGCCAAACCCACAGTAAGATCCCCTCCCTGTAGACCCGACGCGTCCGTTTCCCCCCTCCAGGTGTCGGCGGCGGCGCCGTCCGTGTGAGGGGGCACAACCCGGAGACACGTGCCGCCTCTTCGGACATGCCAGCACACCATCACGCATGTATGAGGGCCCGGTGCGACGCTCGGGTGGCATTGCTACCCCCCCCCCACGGCCCCCGTCCCGCCTAACCCTGTAGCGTTTGACCACGGGATCTAGCCCTTTGACTTTGCACGGACGGGTTTTGACCAGTGGAACTATCGACCCGGTCGTGTTAGGTCAGCCTATACGAACACTTTAGAGCAACATCCGGGCCAAACCCACAGTAAGATCCCCTCCCTGTAGACCCGACGCATCCGTTTCCCCCCTCCAGGTGCCGGCGGCGGCGCCGTCCGTGTTAGGGGGCACACCCCGGAGACGCGTGCCGCCTCTTCGGACATGCCAGCACACCACCCCGCATGTATGAGGGCCCGGTGCGACGCTCGGGTGGCATTGCTACCCCCCAACGGCCCCCGTCCCGCCTAACCCTGTAGCGTTTGACCACGAGATCTACCCCTTTGACTTTGCACGGACGGGTTTTGACCAGTGGAACTATCGACCCGGTTGTGTTAGGTCAGCCCATACGAACACTTTAGAGCAACATCCGGGCCAAACCCACCGTAAGATCCCCTCCGTGTAGACCCGACGCGTCCGTTTCCCCCTATAGGTGCCGGCGTCGGCGCCGTCCGTGTGAGGGGGCACACCCCGGAGACGCGTGCCGCCTCTTCGGACATGGCAGCACACCACCCCACATGTATGAGGGCCCGGTGCGACGCTCGGGTGGCATTGCTACCCCCCCCCCCACGGATCCCGTCCCGCCTAACTCTGTAGCGTTTGACCACGGGATCTAGCTTTTGACTTTGCACGGACGGGTTTTGACCAGTGGAACTATCCACCCGGTCGTGTTAGGTCAGCCCATACGAACACTTTAGAGCAACATCCGGGCCAAACCCACAGTAAGATCCCCTCCCTGTAGACCCGACGCGTCCGTTTCTCCCCTCCAGGTGCCGGCAGCGGCGCCGTCCGTGTGAGGGGGCACACCCCGGAGACGCGTGCCGCCTCTTCGGACATGCCAGCACACCACCCCGCATGTATGAGGGCCCGGTGCGACGCTCGGGTGGCATTGCTACCGCCCAACGGCCCCCGTCCCGCCTAACCCTGTAGCGTTTGACCACGAGATCTACCCCTTTGACTTTGCACAGACGGGTTTTGACCAGTGGAACTATCGACCCGGTCGTGTTAGGTCAGCCCATACGAACACTTTAGAGCAACATCCGGGCCAAACCCACAGTAAGATCCCCTCCGTGTAGACCCGACGCGTCCGTTTCCCCCTCCAGGTGCTGGCGTCGGTGCCGTCCGTGTGAGGGGGCACACCCCGGAGACGCGTGCCGCCTCTTCGGACATGCCAGCACACCGTCACGCATGTATGAGGGCCCGGTGCGACGCTTGGGTGGCATTGCTACCCCCCCCCCCCCCCCACGGCCCCCGTCCCGCCTAACCCTGTAGCGTTTGACCATGGGATCTAGCCCTTTGACTTTGCACGGACACGTTTTAACCAGTGGAACTATCCACCCGGTCGTGTTAGGTCAGCCCATACGAACACTTTAGAGCAACATCCAGGCCAAACCCACAGTAAGATCCCCTCCCTGCAGACCCGACGCGTCCGTTTCCCCCCTTCAGGTGCCGGCGACGGCGCCGTCCGTGTGAGGGGGCACACCCCGAAGACGCGTGCCGCCTCTTCGGACATGCCAGCACACCATCCCGCATGTATGAGGGCCCGGTGCGACGCTCGGGTGGCATTGCTACCCCCCCCACGGCCCCCGTCCCGCCTAACCCTGTAGCGTTTGACCACGGGATCTAGCCCTTTGACTTTGCACGGACACGTTTTAACCAGTGGAACTATCCACCCGGTCGTGTTAGGTCCGCCCATACGAACACTTTAGAGCAACATCCAGGCCAAACCCACAGTAAGATGCCCTCCCTGTAGACCCGACGCGTCCGTTTCCCCCCTTCAGGTGCCGGCGGCGGCGCCGTCCGTATGAGGGGGCACACCCCGGAGATGCGTGCCGCCTCTTCGGACATGCCAGCACACCATCCCGCATGTATGAGGGCCCGGTGCGACGCTCGGGTGGCATTGCTACCCCCCCCCCCCCCCACGGCCCCCGTCGCGCCTAACCCTGTAGCGTTTGACCACGGGATGTAGCCCTTTGACTTTGCACGGACGGGTATTGACCAGTGGAACTATCCACCCGGTCGTGTTAGGTCATCCCATACGAACACTTTAGAGCAACATCCGGGCCAAACCCACAGTAAGATCCCGTCCTTGTAGACCCGACGCGCCCGTTTCCCCCCTCCAGGTGCCGGCGGCGGCGCCGTCCGTGTGAGGGGGCACACCCCGGAGACGCGTGCCGCCTCTTCGGACATGCCAGCACACCATCCCGCATGTATGAGGGCCCAGTGCTACGCTCGGGTGGCATTGCTACCCCCCCCCCCCCACGGCCCCCGTCCCGCCTAACCCTGTAGCGTTTGACCACGGGATCTAGCCCTTTGACTTTGCACGGCCGGGTTTTGACCAGTGGAACTATCGACCCGGTCGTGTTAGGTCAGCCTATACGAACACTTTAGAGCAACATCCGGGCCAAACCCACAGTAAGATCCCCTCCGTGTAGACCCGACGCGTCGGTTTCCCCCTCCAGGTGCTGGCGTCGGCGCCGTCCGTGTGAGGGGGCACACCCCGGAGACGCGTGCCGCCTCTTCGGACATGCCAGCACACCACCCCGTATGTATCAGGGCCCGGTGCGACGCTCGGGTGGCATTGCTACCCCCCCACCCCACGGCCCCCGTCCCGCCTAACCCTGTAGCGTTTGACCACGGGATCTAGCCCTTTGACTTTGCACGGACATGTTTTAACCAGTGGAACTATCCACCCGGTCGTGTTAGGTCAGCCCATACGAACACATTAGAGCAACATCCAGGCCAAACCCACAGTAAGATCCCCTCCCTGTAGACCCGATGCGTCCGTTTCCCCCCTTCAGGTGCCGGCGGCGGCGCCGTCCATGTGAGGGGGAACACCCCGGAGATGCGTGCCGCCTCTTCGGACATGCCAGCACACCATCCCGCATGTATGAGGGCCTGGTGCGACGCTCGGGTGGCATTGCTACCCCCCCCCCCCCCCCCACGGCCCCCGTCCCGCCTAACCCTGTAGCGTTTGACCACGGGATCTAGCCCTTTAACTTTGCACGGACGGGTTTTGACCAGTGGAACGATCCACCCGGTCATGTTAGGTCAGCCCATACGAACACTTTAGAGCAACATCTGGGCCAAACCCACAGTAAGATCCCCTCCCTGTAGACCCGACGCGTCTGTTTCCCCCCTCCAGGTGCCGGCGGCAGCGCCGTCCGTGTGAGTGGGCACACCCCGGAGACGCGTGCCGCCTCTTCGGACATGCTAGCACACCATCCCTCATGTATGAGGGCCCGGTGCGATGCTCGGGTGGCATTGCTACCCCCCCCCCCCCCACGGCCCCCGTCCCGCCTAACCCTGTAGCGTTTGACCACGGGATCTAGCCCTTTGACTTTGCACGGACACGTTTTAACCAGTGGAACTATCCACCCGGTCGTGTTAGGTCAGCCCATACGAACACTTTAGAGCAACATCCAGGCCAAACCCACAGTAAGATCCCCTCCCTGCAGACCCGACGCGTCCGTTTCCCCCCTTCAGGTGCCGGCGACGGCGCCGTCCGTGTGAGGGGGCACACCCCGGAGATGCGTGCCGCCTCTTCGGACATGCCAGCACACCATCCCGCATGTACGAGGGCCCGGTGCGACGCTCGGGTGGCATTGCTACCCCCCGCCCCCCCGCCTAACCCTGTAGCGTTTGACCACGGGATCTAGCCCTTTGACTTTGCACGGACGGGTTTTGACCAGTGGAACTATCGACTCGGTCGTGTTAGGTCAGCCTATACGAACACTTTAGAGCAAAATCCGGGCCAAACCCACAGTAAGATCCCCTCCGTGTAGACCCGACGCGTCCGTTTCCCCCCTCCAAGTGCCGGCGTCGGCGCCGTCCGTGTGAGGGGGCACACCCCGGAGACGCGTGCCGCCTCTTCGGACATGCCAGCACACCACCCCGCATGTATGAGGGCCCGGTGCGACGCTCGGGTGCCATTGCTACCCCCCCGCCCCCCGCCTAACCCTGTAGCGTTTGACCACGGGATCTAGCCCTTTGACTTTGCACGGACGGGTTTTGACCAGTGGAACTATCGACCCGGTCGTGTTAGGTCAGCCTATACGAACACTTTAGAGCAACATCCGGGCCAAACCCACAGTAAGATCCCCTCCCTGTAGACCCGACGCGTCCGTTTCCCCCCTCCAGGTGCCGGCGGCGGCGCCGTCCGTGTAAGGGGGCACACCCCGGAGACGCGTGCCGCCTCTTCGGACATGCCAGCACACCACCCCGCATGTATGAGGGCCCGGTGCGACGCTCGGGTGGCATTGCTACCCCCCCACGGCCCCCGTCCCGCCTAACCCTGTAGCATTTGACCACGTGATCTAGCCCTTTGACTTTGCATGGACATGTTTTAACCAGTGGAACTATCCACCAGGTCGTGTTAGGTCAGCCCATACGAACACATTAGAGCAACATCCAGGCCAAACCCACACTAAGATCCCCTCCCTGTAGACCCGATGCGTCCGTTTCCCCCCATTAGGTGCCGGCGGCGGCGCCGTCCGTGTGAGGGGGCACACCCCGGAGATGTGTGCCGCCTCTTCGGACATGCCAGCACACCATCCCGCATGTATGAGGGCCCGGTGCGACGCTCGGGTGGCATTGCTACCCCCCCCCCCCCACGGCCCCCGTCCCGCCTAACCCTGTAGCGTTTGACCACGGGATCTAGCCCTTTGACTTTGCACGGACGGGTTTTAACCAGTGGAACTATCCACCCGGTCGTGTTAGGTCAGCCCATACGAACACTTTAGAGCAACATCCGAGCCAAACCCACAGTAAGATCCCCTCCCTGTAGACCCGACGCGTCCGTTTCCCCCCTCCAGGTGCCGGCAGCGGCGCCGTCCGTGTGAGTGGGCACACCCCGGAGACGCGTGCCGCCTCTTCGGACATGCCAGCACACCATCCCGCATGTATGAGGGCCCGGTGCGACGCTCGGGTGGCATTGCTACCCCCCCCACGGCCCCCGTCCCGCCTAACCCTGTAGCGTTTGACCACGGGATCTAGCCCTTTGACTTTGCACGGACGGGTTTAGACCAGTGGAACGATCCACCCGGTCGTCTTAGGTCAGCCCATGCGAACACTTTAGAGCAACATCCGGGCCAAACCCACAGTAAGATCCCCTCCCTGTAGACCCAACGCGTCCGTTTCCCCCCTCCAGGTGCCGGCGACGGCGCCGTCCGTGTGAGTGGGCACACCCCGGAGACGCGTGCCGCCTCTTCGGACATGCCAGCACACCATCCCGCATGTATGAGGGCCCGGTGCGATGCTCGGGTGGCATTGCTACCCCCCCCCCCCCCACGGCCCCCGTCCCGCCTAACCCTGTAGCGTTTGACCACGGGATCTAGCCCTTTGACTTTGCACGGACGGGTTTTGACCAGTGGAACTATCGACCCGGTCGTGTTAGGTCAGCCTATACGAACACTTTAGAGCAACATCCGGGCCAAACCCACAGTAAGACCCCCTCCATGTAGACCCGACGCGTCCGTTTCCCCCTCCAGGTGCCGGCGTCGGCGCCGTCCGTGTGAGGGGGCACACCCCGGAGACGCGTGCCGCCTCTTCGGACATGCCAGCACTCCACCCCGCATGTATGAGGGCCCGGTGCGACGCTCGGGTGGCATTGCTACCCCCCCACGGCCCCCGTCCCGCCTTACCCTGTAGCGTTTGACCACGGGATCTAGCCCTTTGACTTTGCACGGACACGTTTTAACCAGTGGAACTATCCACCCGGTCGTGTTAGGTCAGCCCATACGAACACTTTAGAGCAACATCTAGGCCAAACCCACAGTAAGATCCCCTCCCTGCAGACCCGACGCGTCCGTTTCCCCCCTTCAGGTGCCGGCGACGGCGCCGTCCGTGTGAGGGGGCACACCCCGGAGACGCGTGCCGCCTCTTCGGACATGCCAGCACACCATCCCGCATGTATGAGGGCCCGGTGCGATGCTCGGGTGGCATTGCTACCCCCCCCACGGCCCCCGTCCCACCTAACCCTGTAGCGTTTGACCACGGGATCTAGCCCTTTGACTTTGCACGGACGGGTTTTGACCAGTGGAACTATCCACCCGGTCGTGTTAGGTAAGCCCATACGAACACTTTAGAGCAACATCCGGGCCAAACCCACAGTAAGATCCCCTTCCTGTAGACCCGACGCGTCCGTTTCCCCCCTCCAGGTGCCGGCGGCGGCGCCGTCCGTGTAAGGGGGCACACCCCGGAGACGCGTGCCGCCTCTTCGGACATGCCAGCAAACCATCCCGCATGTATGAGGTCCCGGTGCGACGCTCGGGTGGCATTGCTACCCCCCCCACGGCCCCCGTCCCGCCTAACCCTGTAGCGTTTGACCACGGGATATAGCCCTTTGACTTTGCACGGACGGGTTTTGACCAGTGGAACTATCGACCCGGTCGTGTTAGGTCAGCCTATACGAACACTTTAGAGCAACATCCGGGCCAAACCCACTGTAAGATCCCCACCATGTAGACGCGACACGTCCGTTTCCCCCCTCCAAGTGCCGGCGGCGGCGCCGTCCGTGTGAGGGGGCACACCCCGGAGACGCGTGCCGCCTCTTTGGACATGCCAGCACACCACCCTGCATGTATGAGGGCCCGGTGCGACGCTCGGGTGGCATTGCTACCCCCCCCCCACGGCCCCCGTTCCGCCTAACCCTGTAGCGTTTGACCACGGGATCTAGCCCTTTGACTTTGCACGGACGGGTTTTGACCAGTGGAACTATCCACCCGGTCGTGTTAGGTCAGCCCATACGAACACTTTAGAGCAACATCCGGGCCAAACCCACAGTAAGATCCCCTCCCTGTAGACCCGACGCATCCGTTTCCCCCCTCCAGGTGCCGGCGGCGGCGCCGTCCGTGTGAGGGGGCACACCCCGGAGACGCGTGCCGCCTCTTCGGACATGCCAGCACACCATCCCGCATGTATGAGGGCCCGGTGCGACGCTCGGGTGGCATTGCTACCCCCCCCACGGCCCCTGTCCCGCCTAACCCTGTAGCGTTTGACCACGGGATCTAGCCGTTTGACTTTGCACGGACGGGTTTTGACCAGTGGAACTATCGACCCGGTCGTGTTAGGTCAGCCTATACGAACACTTTAGAGCAACATCCGGGCCAAACCCACAGTAAGATCCCCTCCGTGTAGACCCGACGCGTCCGTTTCCCCCCTCCAAGTGCCGGCGTCGGCGCCGTCCGTGTGAGGGGGCACACCCCGGAGACGCGTGCCGCCTCTTCGGACATGCCAGCACACCACCCCGTATGTATCAGGGCCCGGTGCGACGCTCGGGTGGCATTGCTACCCCCCCACCCCACGGCCCCCGTCCCGCCTAACCCTGTAGCGTTTGACCACGGGATCTAGCCCTTTGACTTTGCACGGACATGTTTTAACCAGTGGAACTATCCACCCGGTCGTGTTAGGTCAGCCCATACGAACACATTAGAGCAACATCCAGGCCAAACCCACAGTAAGATCCCCTCCCTGTAGACCCGATGCGTCCGTTTCCCCCCTTCAGGTGCCGGCGGCGGCGCCGTCCATGTGAGGGGGAACACCCCGGAGATGCGTGCCGCCTCTTCGGACATGCCAGCACACCATCCCGCATGTATGAGGGCCTGGTGCGACGCTCGGGTGGCATTGCTACCCCCCCCCCCCCCCACGGCCCCCGTCCCGCCTAACCCTGTAGCGTTTGACCACGGGATCTAGCCCTTTAACTTTGCACGGACGGGTTTTGACCAGTGGAACGATCCACCCGGTCATGTTAGGTCAGCCCATACGAACACTTTAGAGCAACATCTGGGCCAAACCCACAGTAAGATCCCCTCCCTGTAGACCCGACGCGTCTGTTTCCCCCCTCCAGGTGCCGGCGGCAGCGCCGTCCGTGTGAGTGGGCACACCCCGGAGACGCGTGCCGCCTCTTCGGACATGCTAGCACACCATCCCTCATGTATGAGGGCCCGGTGCGATGCTCGGGTGGCATTGCTACCCCCCCCCCCCACGGCCCCCGTCCCGCCTAACCCTGTAGCGTTTGACCACGGGATCTAGCCCTTTGACTTTGCACGGACACGTTTTAACCAGTGGAACTATCCACCCGGTCGTGTTAGGTCAGCCCATACGAACACTTTAGAGCAACATCCAGGCCAAACCCACAGTAAGATCCCCTCCCTGCAGACCCGACGCGTCCGTTTCCCCCCTTCAGGTGCCGGCGACGGCGCCGTCCGTGTGAGGGGGCACACCCCGGAGATGCGTGCCGCCTCTTCGGACATGCCAGCACACCATCCCGCATGTACGAGGGCCCGGTGCGACGCTCGGGTGGCATTGCTACCCCCCGCCCCCCCGCCTAACCCTGTAGCGTTTGACCACGGGATCTAGCCCTTTGACTTTGCACGGACGGGTTTTGACCAGTGGAACTATCGACTCGGTCGTGTTAGGTCAGCCTATACGAACACTTTAGAGCAAAATCCGGGCCAAACCCACAGTAAGATCCCCTCCGTGTAGACCCGACGCGTCCGTTTCCCCCCTCCAAGTGCCGGCGTCGGCGCCGTCCGTGTGAGGGGGCACACCCCGGAGACGCGTGCCGCCTCTTCGGACATGCCAGCACACCACCCCGCATGTATGAGGGCCCGGTGCGACGCTCGGGTGCCATTGCTACCCCCCCGCCCCCCGCCTAACCCTGTAGCGTTTGACCACGGGATCTAGCCCTTTGACTTTGCACGGACGGGTTTTGACCAGTGGAACTATCGACCCGGTCGTGTTAGGTCAGCCTATACGAACACTTTAGAGCAACATCCGGGCCAAACCCACAGTAAGATCCCCTCCCTGTAGACCCGACGCGTCCGTTTCCCCCCTCCAGGTGCCGGCGGCGGCGCCGTCCGTGTAAGGGGGCACACCCCGGAGACGCGTGCCGCCTCTTCGGACATGCCAGCACACCACCCCGCATGTATGAGGGCCCGGTGCGACGCTCGGGTGGCATTGCTACCCCCCCCACGGCCCCCGTCCCGCCTAACCCTGTAGCATTTGACCACGTGATCTAGCCCTTTGACTTTGCATGGACATGTTTTAACCAGTGGAACTATCCACCAGGTCGTGTTAGGTCAGCCCATACGAACACATTAGAGCAACATCCAGGCCAAACCCACACTAAGATCCCCTCCCTGTAGACCCGATGCGTCCGTTTCCCCCCATTAGGTGCCGGCGGCGGCGCCGTCCGTGTGAGGGGGCACACCCCGGAGATGTGTGCCGCCTCTTCGGACATGCCAGCACACCATCCCGCATGTATGAGGGCCCGGTGCGACGCTCGGGTGGCATTGCTACCCCCCCCCCCCCACGGCCCCCGTCCCGCCTAACCCTGTAGCGTTTGACCACGGGATCTAGCCCTTTGACTTTGCACGGACGGGTTTTAACCAGTGGAACTATCCACCCGGTCGTGTTAGGTCAGCCCATACGAACACTTTAGAGCAACATCCGAGCCAAACCCACAGTAAGATCCCCTCCCTGTAGACCCGACGCGTCCGTTTCCCCCCTCCAGGTGCCGGCGGCGGCGCCGTCCGTGTGAGTGGGCACACCCCGGAGACGCGTGCCGCCTCTTCGGACATGCCAGCACACCATCCCGCATGTATGAGGGCCCGGTGCGACGCTCGGGTGGCATTGCTACCCCCCCCCCACGGCCCCCGTCCCGCCTAACCCTGTAGCGTTTGACCACGGGATCTAGCCCTTTGACTTTGCACGGACGGGTTTAGACCAGTGGAACGATCCACCCGGTCGTCTTAGGTCAGCCCATACGAACACTTTAGAGCAACATCCGGGCCAAACCCACAGTAAGATCCCCTCCCTGTAGACCCAACGCGTCCGTTTCCCCCCTCCAGGTGCCGGCGACGGCGCCGTCCGTGTGAGTGGGGACACCCCGGAGACGCGTGCCGCCTCTTCGGACATGCCAGCACACCATCCCGCATGTATGAGGGCCCGGTGCGATGCTCGGGTGGCATTGCTACCCCCCCCCCCCACGGCCCCCGTCCCGCCTAACCCTGTAGCGTTTGACCACGGGATCTAGCCCTTTGACTTTGCACGGACGGGTTTTGACCAGTGGAACTATCGACCCGGTCGTGTTAGGTCAGCCTATACGAACACTTTAGAGCAACATCCGGGCCAAACCCACAGTAAGACCCCCTCCATGTAGACCCGACGCGTCCGTTTCCCCCTCCAGGTGCCGGCGTCGGCGCCGTCCGTGTGAGGGGGCACACCCCGGAGACGCGTGCCGCCTCTTCGGACATGCCAGCACTCCACCCCGCATGTATGAGGGCCCGGTGCGACGCTCGGGTGGCATTGCTACCCCCCCACGGCCCCCGTCCCGCCTTACCCTGTAGCGTTTGACCACGGGATCTAGCCCTTTGACTTTGCACGGACACGTTTTAACCAGTGGAACTATCCACCCGGTCGTGTTAGGTCAGCCCATACGAACACTTTAGAGCAACATCCAGGCCAAACCCACAGTAAGATCCCCTCCCTGCAGACCCGACGCGTCCGTTTCCCCCCTTCAGGTGCCGGCGACGGCGCCGTCCGTGTGAGGGGGCACACCCCGGAGACGCGTGCCGCCTCTTCGGACATGCCAGCACACCATCCCGCATGTATGAGGGCCCGGTGCGATGCTCGGGTGGCATTGCTACCCCCCCCACGGCCCCCGTCCCACCTAACCCTGTAGCGTTTGACCACGGGATCTAGCCCTTTGACTTTGCACGGACGGGTTTTGACCAGTGGAACTATCCACCCGGTCGTGTTAGGTAAGCCCATACGAACACTTTAGAGCAACATCCGGGCCAAACCCACAGTAAGATCCCCTCCCTGTAGACCCGACGCGTCCGTTTCCCCCCTCCAGGTGCCGGCGGCGGCGCCGTCCGTGTAAGGGGGCACACCCCGGAGACGCGTGCCGCCTCTTCGGACATGCCAGCAAACCATCCCGCATGTATGAGGTCCCGGTGCGACGCTCGGGTGGCATTGCTACCCCCCCCCCCACGGCCCCCGTCCCGCCTAACCCTGTAGCGTTTGACCACGGGATATAGCCCTTTGACTTTGCACGGACGGGTTTTGACCAGTGGAACTATCGACCCGGTCGTGTTAGGTCAGCCTATACGAACACTTTAGAGCAACATCCGGGCCAAACCCACTGTAAGATCCCCACCATGTAGACGCGACACGTCCGTTTCCCCCCTCCAAGTGCCGGCGGCGGCGCCGTCCGTGTGAGGGGGCACACCCCGGAGACGCGTGCCGCCTCTTTGGACATGCCAGCACACCACCCTGCATGTATGAGGGCCCGGTGCGACGCTCGGGTGGCATTGCTACCCCCCCCCCACGGCCCCCGTTCCGCCTAACCCTGTAGCGTTTGACCACGGGATCTAGCCCTTTGACTTTGCACGGACGGGTTTTGACCAGTGGAACTATCCACCCGGTCGTGTTAGGTCAGCCCATACGAACACTTTAGAGCAACATCCGGGCCAAACCCACAGTAAGATCCCCTCCCTGTAGACCCGACGCATCCGTTTCCCCCCTCCAGGTGCCGGCGGCGGCGCCGTCCGTGTGAGGGGGCACACCCCGGAGACGCGTGCCGCCTCTTCGGACATGCCAGCACACCATCCCGCATGTATGAGGGCCCGGTGCGACGCTCGGGTGGCATTGCTACCCCCCCCACGGCCCCCGTCCCGCCTAACCCTGTAGCGTTTGACCACGGGATCTAGCCGTTTGACTTTGCACGGACGGGTTTTGACCAGTGGAACTATCGACCCGGTCGTGTTAGGTCAGCCTATACGAACACTTTAGAGCAACATCCGGGCCAAACCCACAGTAAGATCCCCTCCGTGTAGACCCGACGCGTCCGTTTCCCCCCTCCAAGTGCCGGCGTCGGCGCCGTCCGTGTGAGGGGGCACACCCCGGAGACGCGTGCCGCCTCTTCGGACATGCCAGCACACCACCCCGCATGTATGAGGGCCCGGTGCGACGCTCGGGTGGCATTGCTACCCCCCCCCCACGGCCCCCGTCCCGCCTAACCCTGTAGCGTTTGACCACGGGATCTAGCCCTTTGACTTTGCACGGACGGGTTTTGACCAGTGGAACTATCGACCCGGTCGTATTAGGTCAGCCTATACGAACACTTTAGAGCAACATCTGGGCCAAACCCACAGTAAGATCCCCTCCCTATAGACCCGACGCGTCCGTTTCCCCCCTCCAGGTGCCGGCGGCGGCGCCGTCCGTGTAAGGGGGCACACCCCGGAGACGCGTGCCGCCTCTTCGGACATGCCAGCACACCACCCCGCATGTATGAGGGCCCGGTGCGACGCTCGGGTGGCATTGCTACCCCCCAACGGCCCCCGTCCCGCCTAACCCTGTAGCGTTTGACCACGGGATCGAGCCCTTTGACTTTGCACGGACGGGTTTTGACCTGTGGAACTATCGACCCGGTCGTGTTAGGTCAGCCCATCCGAACACTTTAGAGCAACATCCGGGCCAAATCCACAGTAAGATCCCCTCCGTGTAGACCCGACCTGTCCGTTTCCCCCTCCAGGTGCCGGCGTCGGCGCCGTCCGTGTGAGGGGGCACACCCCGGAGAAGCGTGCCGCCTCTTCGGACATGCCAGCACACCACCCCGCATGTATGAGGGCCCGGTGCGACGCTCGGGTGGCATTGCTACGCCCCCCCCCCACGGCCCCCGTCCCGCCTAACCCTCTAGCGTTTGACCATGGGATCTAGCCCTTTGACTTTGCACGGACACGTTTTAACCAGTGGAACTATCCACCTGGTCGTGTTAGGTCAGCCCATACGAACACTTTAGAGCAACATCCAGGCCAAACCCACAGTAAGATCCCCTCCCTGTAGACCCGACGCGTCCGTTTCCCCCTTCCGGTGCCGGCGGCGGCGCCGTCCGTGTGAGGGGGCACACCCCGGAGACGCGTGCCGCCTCTTCGGACATGCCTGCACACCACCCCGCATGTATGAGGGCCCGGTGCGACGCTCGGGTGGCATTGCTACCCCCCCACGGCCCCCGTCCTGCCTAACACTGTAGCGTTTGACCACGGGATCTAGCCCTTTGACTTTGCACGGACATGTTTTAACCAGTGGAACTATCCACCCGGTCGTGTTAGGTCAGCCCATACGAACACATTAGAGCAACATCCAGGCCAAACCCACAGTAAGATCCCCTCCCTGTAGACCCGATGCGTCCGTTTCCCCCCTTCAGGTGCCGGCGGCGGCGCCGTCCGTGTGAGGGGGCACACCCCGGAGATGCGTGCCGCCTCTTCGGACATGCCAGCACACCATCCTGCATGTATGAGGGCCTGGTGCAACGCTCGGGTGGCATTGCTACCCCCCAACGGCCCCCGTCCCGCCTAACCCTGTAGCGTTTGACCACGGGATCTAGCCCTTTGACTTTGCACGGACGGGTTTTGACCAGTGGAACTATTGACCCGGTCGTCTTAGGTCAGCCTATACGAACACTTTAGAGCAACATCCGGGCCAAACCCACAGTAAGATCCCCTCCGTGTAGACCCGACGCGTCCGTTTCCCCCCTCCAAGTGCCGGCGTCGGCGCCGTCCGTGTGAGGGGGCACACCCCGGAGACGCGTGCCGCCTCTTCGGACATGCCAGCACACCACCCCGCATGTATGAGGGCCCGGTGCGACGCTCGGGTGGCATTGCTACCCCCCCCCCCCACGGCCCCCGTCCCGCCTAACCCTGTAGCGTTTGACCACGGGATCTAGCCCTTTGACTTTGCACGGACGGGTTTGGACCAGTGGAACTATCGACCCGGTCGTGTAAGGTCAGCCTATACGAACACTTTAGAGCAACATCCGGGCCAAACCCACAGTAAGATCCCCTCCCTATAGACCCGACGTGTCCGTTTCCCCCCTTCAGGTGCCGGCGGCGGCGCCGTCCGTGTGAGGGGGCACACCCCGGAGACGCGTGCCGCCTCTTCGGACATGCCAGCACACCACCCCGCATGTATGAGGGCCCGGTGCGACGCTCGGGTGGCATTGCTACCCCCCAACGGCCCCCGTCCCGCCTAACCCTGTAGCGTTTGACCACGGGATCTAGCCCTTTGACTTTGCACGGACGGGTTTTGACCAGTGGAACTATAGAACCGGTCGTGTTAGGTCAGCCCATATGAACACATTAGAGCAACATCCGGGCCAAATCCACAGTAAGATCCCCTCCGTGTAGACCCGACCTGTCCGTTTCCCCCTCCAGGTGACGGCGTCGGCGCCGTCCGTGTGAGGGGGCACACCCCGGAGACGCGTGCCGCCTCTTTTGACATGCCAGCACACCATCCCGCATGTATGAGGGCCCGGTGCGACGCTCGGGTGGCATTGATACCCCCCCCCACGGCCCCCATCCCGCCTAACCCTGTAGCGTTTGACCACGGGATCTAGCCCTTTGACTTTGCACGGACGGGTTTTGACCAGTGGAACTATCCACCCGGTCGTGTTAGGTCAGCCCATACAAACACTTTAGAGGAACATCCGAGCCAAACCCACAGTAAGATCCCCTCCCTGTAGACCCGACGCGTCCATTTCCCCCCTTCAGGTGCCGGCGGCGGCGCCGTCCGTGTGAGGGGGCACACCCCGGAGACGCGTGCCGCCTCTTCGGACATGCCGGCACACCACCCCGCATGTATGAGGGCCCGGTGCGATGCTCGGGTGGCATTGCTACCCCCCCCCCCCCCCACGGCCCCCGTCCCGCCTAACCCTGTAGCGTTCGACCACGGGATCTAGCACTTTGACTTTGCACGGACGGGTTTTGACTAGTGGAACTATCCACCCGGTCGTGTTAGGTCAGCCCATACGAACACTTTAGAGCAACATCCGGGCCAAACCCACAGTAAGATCCCCTCCCTTTAGACCCGACGCGTCCGTTTCCCCCCTCCAGGTGCCGGCGGCGGCGCCGTCCGTGTGAGGGGGCACACCCCGGAGACGCGTGCCGCCTCTTCAGACATGCTAGCACTCCACCCCGCTTGTATGAGGGCCCGGTGCGACGCTTGGGTGGCATTGCTACCCCCCCCCCCCACGGCCCCCGTCCCGCCTAACCCTGTAGCGTTTGACCACGGGATCTAGCCCTTTGACTTTGCACGGACGGGTTTTGACCAGTGGAACTATCCACCCGGTCATGTTAGGTCAGCCCATACGAACACTTTAGAGCAACATCCGGGCCAAACCCACAGTAAGATCCCCTCCCTATAGACCCGACGCGTCCGTTTCCCCCCTTCAGGTGCCGGCGGCGGCGCCGTCCGTGTGAGGGGGCACACCCCGGAGACCCGTGCCGCCTCTTCGGACATGCCAGCACACCACCCCCCATGTATGAGGGCCCGGTGCGATGCTCGGGTGGCATTGCTACCCCCCCACGGCCCCCGTCCCGCCTAACCCTGTAGCGTTTGACCACGGGATCGAGCCCTTTGACTTTGCATGGACGGGTTTTGACCAGTGGAACTATCCACCCGGTCGTGTTAGGTCAGCCCATACGAACACTTTAGAGCAACATCCGGGCCAAACCCACAGTAAGATCCCCTCCCTATAGACCCGACGCGTCCGTTTCCCCCCTCCAGGTGCCGGCGGCGACGCCGTCCGTGTGATGGGGCACACCCCGGAGACGCGTGCCGCCTCTTCGGACATGCCAGCACACCATCCCGCATGTATGAGGGCCCGGTGCGACGCTCGGGAGGCATTGATACCCCCCCCCCGCCCACGGCCCCCATCCCGCCTAACCCTGTAGCGTTTGACCACGGGATCTAGCCCTTTGACTTTGCACGGACGGGTTTTGACCAGTGGAACTATCCACCCGGTCGTGTTAGGTCAGCCCATACAAACACTTTAGAGGAACATCCGAGCCAAACCCACAGTAAGATCCCCTCCCTGTAGACCCGACGCGTCCGTTTCCCCCCTTCAGGTGCCGGCGGCGGCGCCGTCCGTGTGAGGGGGCACACCCCGGAGACGCGTGCCGCCTCTTCGGACATGCCAGCACACCACCCCGCATGTATGAGGGCCCGGTGCGATGCTCGGGTGGCATTGCTACCCCCCCCCCCCCCCCCACGGCCCCCGTCCCGCCTAGCCCGGTAGCGTTTGACCACGGGATCTAGCACTTTGACTTTGCACGGACGGGTTTTGACTAGTGGAACTATCCAACCGGTCGTGTTAGGTCAGCCCATACGAACACTTTAGAGCAACATCCGGGCCAAACCCACAGTAAGATCCCCTCCCTTTAGACCCGACGCGTCCGTTTCCCCCCACCAGGTGCCGGCGGCGGCGCCGTCCGTGTGAGGGGGCACACCCCGGAGACGCGTGCCGCCTCTTCGGACATGCTAGCACACCACCCCGCTTGTATGAGGGCCCGGTGCGACGCTTGGGTGGCATTGCTCCCCCCCCCACGGCCCCCGTCCCGCCTAACCCTGTAGCGTTTGACCACGGGATCTAGCCCTTTGACTTTGCACGGACGGGTTTTGACCAGTGGAACTATCGACCCGGTCGTGTAAGGTCAGCCTATACGAACACTTTAGAGCAACATCCGGGCCAAACCCACAGTAAGATCCCCTCCCTGTAGACCCGACGTGTCCGTTTCCCCCCTTCAGGTGCCGGCGGCGGCGCCGTCCGTGTGAGGGGGCACACCCCGGAGACGCGTGCCGCCTCTTCGGACATGCCAGCACACCACCCCGCATGTATGAGGGCCCGGTGCGATGCTCGGGTGGCATTGCTACCCCCCACGGCCCCCGTCCCGCCTAACCCTGTAGCGTTTGACCACGGGATCTAGCCCTTTGACTTTGCACGGACGGGTTTTAACCAGTGGAACTATCCACCCGGTCGTGTTAGGTCAGCCCATACGAACACATTAGAGCAACATCCAGGCCAAACCCACAGTAAGATCCCCTCCCTGTAGACCCGATGCGTCCGTTTCCCCCCTTCAGGTGCCGGCGGCGGCGCCGTCCGTGTGAGGGGGCACACCCCGGAGATGCGTGCCGCCTCTTCGGACATGCCAGCACACCATCCTGCATGTATGAGGGCCCGGTGCGACGCTCAGGTGGCATTGCTACCCCCCAACGGCCCCCGTCCCGCCTAACCCTGTAGCGTTTGACCACGGGATCTAGCCCTTTGACTTTGCACGGACGGGTTTTGACCAGTGGAACTATTGACCCGGTCGTCTTAGGTCAGCCTATACGAACACTTTAGAGCAACATCCGGGCCAAACCCACAGTAAGATCCCCTCCGTGTAGACCCGACGCGTCCGTTTCCCCCCTCCAAGTGCCGGCGTCGGCGCCGTCCGTGTGAGGGGGCACACCCCGGAGACGCGTGCCGCCTCTTCGGACATGCCAGCACACCACCCCGCATGTATGAGGGCCCGGTGCGACGCTCGGGTGGCATTGCTACCCCCCCCCCCCCCACGGCCCCCGTCCCGCCTAACCCTGTAGCGTTTGACCACGGGATCTAGCCCTTTGACTTTGCACGGACGGGTTTTGACCAGTGGAACTATCGACCCGGTCGTGTAAGGTCAGCCTATACGAACACTTTAGAGCAACATCCGGGCCAAACCCACAGTAAGATCCCCTCCCTGTAGACCCGACGTGTCCGTTTCCCCCCTTCAGGTGCCGGCGGCGGCGCCGTCCGTGTGAGGGGGCACACCCCGGAGACGCGTGCCGCCTCTTCGGACATGCCAGCACACCACCCCGCATGTATGAGGGCCCGGTGCGATGCTCGGGTGGCATTGCTACCCCCCAACGGCCCCCGTCCCGCCTAACCCTGTAGCGTTTGACCACGGGATCTAGCCCTTTGACTTTGCATGGACGGGTTTTGACCAGTGGAACTATAGACCCGGTCGTGTTAGGTCAGCCCATATGAACAAATTAGAGCAACATCCGGGCCAAATCCACAGTAAGATCCCCTCCGTGTAGACCCGACCTGTCCGTTTCCCCCTCCAGGTGCCGGCGTCGGCGCCGTCCGTGTGAGGGGGCACACCCCGGAGACGCGTGCCGCCTCTTCGGACATGCCAGCACACCACCCCGCATGTATGAGGGCCCGGTGCGACGCTCGGGTGGCATTGCTACCCCCCCCCACGGCCCCCGTCCCGCCTAACCCTGTAGCGTTTGACCACGTGATCTAGCCCTTTGACTTTGCACGGACGCGTTTTGACCAGTGGAACTATCCACCCGGTCTTGTTAGGTCAGCCCATACGAACACTTTAGAGCAACATCCGGGCCAAACCCACAGTAATATCCCCTCCCTGTAGACCCGACGCGTCCGTTTCCCCCCTTCAGGTGCCGGCGGCGGCGCCGTCCGTGTGAGGGGGCACACCCCGGAGACGCGTGCCGCCTCTTCGGACATGCCTGCACACCACCCCGCATGTATGAGGGCCCGGTGCGACGCTCGGGTGGCATTGCTACCCCCCACGGCCCCCGTCCCGCCTAACCCTGTAGCGTTTGACCACGGGATCTAGCCCTTTGACTTTGCACGGACGGGTTTTGATCAGTGGAACTATCGACCCGGTCGTGTTAGGTCAGCCCATACGAACACTTTAGAGCAACATCCGGGCCAAACCGACAGTAAGATCCCCTCCGTGTAGACCCGACGCGTCCGTTTCCCCCCTCCAAGTGCCGGCGTCGGCACCGTCCGTGTGAGGGGGCACACCCCGGAGACGCGTGCCGCCTCTTCGGACATGCCAGCACACCACCCCGCATGTATGAGGGCCCGGTGCGACGCTCGGGTGGCATTGCTACCCCCCCACGGCCCCCGTCCCGCCTAACCCTGTAGCGTTTGACCACGGGATCTAGCCCTTTGAGTTTGCATGGACGGGTTTTGACCAGTGGAACTATCCACCCGGTCGTGTTAGGTCAGCCCATACGAACACTTTAGAGCAACATCCGGGCCAAACCCACAGTAAGATCCCCTTCCTGTAGACCCGACGCGTCCGTTTCCCCCCTCCAAGTGCGGGCGTCGACGCCGTCCGTGTGAGGGGGCACACCCCGGAGACGCGTGCCGCCCCTTTGGACATGCCAGCACACCACCCCGCATGTATGAGGGCCCGGTGCGACGCTCGGGTGGCATTGCTACCCCCCCCCCCCCCCACGGCCCCCGTCCCGCCTAACCCTGTAGCGTTTGACCACGGGATCTAGCCCTTTGACTTTGCACGGACGCGTTTTGACCAGTGGAACTATCCACCCAGTCTTGTTAGGTCAGCCCATACGAACACTTTAGAGCAACATCCGGGCCAAACCCAGAGTAATATCCCCTCCCTGTAGACCCGACGCGTCCGTTTCCCCCCTTTAGGTGCCGGCGGCGGCGTCGTCCGTGTGAGGGGGCACACCCCGGAGACGCGTGCCGCCTCTTCGGACATGCCTGCACACCACCCCGCATGTATGAGGGCCCGGTGCGATGCTCGGGTGGCATTGCTACCCCCCACGGCCCCCGTCCCGCCTAACCCTGTAGCGTTTGACCACGGGATCTAGCCCTTTGACCTTGCACGGACGGGTTTTGATCAGTGGAACTATCGACCCGTTCGTGTTAGGTCAGCCCATACGAACACTTTAGAGCAACATCCGGGCCAAACCCACAGTAAGATCCCCTCCGTGTAGACCCGACGCGTCCGTTTCCCCCCTCCAAGTGCCGGCGTCGGCGCCGTCCGTGTGAGGGGGCACACCCCGGAGACGCGTGCCGCCTCTTCGGACATGCCAGCACACCACCCCGCATGTATGAGGGCCCGGTGCGACGCTCGGGTGGCATTGCTACCCCCCCCCCCCCACGGCCCCCGTCCCGCCTAACCCTGTAGCGTTTGACCACGGGATCTAGCCCTTTGACTTTGCACGGACGGGTTTTGACCAGTGGAACTATCGACCCGGTCATGTTAGGTCAGCCTATACGAACACTTTAGAGCAACATCCGGGCCAAACCCACAGTAAGATCCCCTCCCTGTAGACCCGACGCGTCCGTTTCCCCCCTCCAGGTGCCGGCGGCGGCGCCGTCCGTGTAAGGGGGCACACCCCGGAGACGCGTGCCGCCTCTTCGGACATGCCAGCACACCACCCCGCATGTATGAGGGCCCGGTGCGATGCTCGGGTGGCATTGCTACCCCCCCCCCCCCCACGGCCCCCGTCCCGCCTAACCCTGTAGCGTTTGACCACGGGATCTAGCCCTTTGACTTTGCACGGACGGGTTTTGACCAGTGGAACTATCGACCCGGTCGTGTTAGGTCAGCCTATACGAACACTTTAGAGCAACATCCGGGCCAAACCCACAGTAAGATCCCCTCCGTGTAGACGCGACGCGTCCGTTTCCCCCCTCCAAGTGCGGGCGGCGGCGCCGTCCGTGTGAGGGGGCACACCCCGGAGACGCGTGCCGCCTCTTCGGACATGCCAGCACACCATCCCGCATGTATGAGGGCCCGGTGCGACGCTCGGGTGGCATTGCTACCCCCCCCCCCCACGGCCCCCGTCCCGCCTAACCCTGTAGCGTTTGACCACGGGATCTAGCCCTTTGACTTTGCACGGACGGGTCTTGACCAGTGGAACTATCGACCCGGTCGTGTTAGGTCAGCCTATACGAACACTTTAGAGCAACATCCGGGCCAAACCCACAGTAAGATCCCCTCCCTGTAGACCCGACGCGTCCGTTTCCCCCCTCCAAGTGCCGGCGTCGGCGCCGTCTGTGTGAGGGGGCACACCCCGGAGACGCGTGCCGCCTCTTCGGACATGCCAGCACACCACCCCGCATGTATGAGGGCCCGGTGCGACGCTCGGGTGGCATTGCTACCCCCCCCCCCCCCCCACGGCCCCCGTCCCGCCTAACCCTGTAGCGTTTGACCACGGGATCTAGCCCTTTGACTTTGCACGGACGGGTTTTGATCAGTGGAACTATCGACCCGTTCGTGTTAGGTCAGCCCATACGAACACTTTAGAGCAACATCCGGGCCAAACCCACAGTAAGATCCCCTCCGTGTAGACCCGACGCGTCCGTTTCCCCCCTCCAAGTGCCGGCGTCGGCGCCGTCCGTGTGAGGGGGCACACCCCGGAGACGCGTGCCGCCTCTTCGGACATGCCAGCACACCACCCCGCATGTATGAGGGCCCGGTGCGACGCTCGGGTGGCATTGCTACCCCCCCCCCCCCACGGCCCCCGTCCCGCCTAACCCTGTAGCGTTTGACCACGGGATCTAGCCCTTTGACTTTGCACGGACGGGTTTTGACCAGTGGAACTATCGACCCGGTCATGTTAGGTCAGCCTATACGAACACTTTAGAGCAACATCCGGGCCAAACCCACAGTAAGATCCCCTCCCTGTAGACCCGACGCGTCCGTTTCCCCCCTCCAGGTGCCGGCGGCGGCGCCGTCCGTGTGAGGGGGCACACCCCGGAGACGCGTGCCGCCTCTTCGGACATGCCAGCACACCACCCCGCATGTATGAGGGCCCGGTGCGATGCTCGGGTGGCATTGCTACCCCCCCCCCCACGGCCCCCGTCCCGCCTAACCTTGTAGCGTTTGACCACGGGATCTAGCCCTTTGACTTTGCACGGACGGGTTTTGACCAGTGGAACTATCGACCCGGTCGTGTTAGGTCAGCCTATACGAACACTTTAGAGCAACATCCGGGCCAAACCCACAGTAAGATCCCCTCCGTGTAGACGCGACGCGTCAGTTTCCCCCCTCCAAGTGCGGGAGGCGGCGCCGTCCGTGTGAGGGGGCACACCCCGGAGACACGTGCCGCCTCTTCGGACATGCCAGCACACCACCCCGCATGTATGAGGGCCCGGTGCGATGCTCGGGTGGCATTGCTACCCCCCCCCCCCCCCACGGCCCCCGTCCCGCCTAACCCTGTAGCGTTTGACCACGGGATCTAGCACTTTGACTTTGCACGGACGGGTTTTGACTAGTGGAACTATCCACCCGGTCGTGTTAGGTCAGCCCATACGAACACTTTAGAGCAACATCCGGGCCAAACCCACAGTAAGATCCCCTCCCTTTAGACCCGACGCGTCCGTTTCCCCCCTCCAGATGCCGGCGGCGGCGCCGTCCGTGTGAGGGGGCACACCCCGGAGACGCGTGCCGCCTCTTCGGACATGCTAGCACACCACCCCGCTTGTATGAGGGCCCGGTGCGACGCTTGGGTGGCATTGCTACCCCCCTCCCCCCACGGCCCCCGTCCCGCCTAACCCTGTAGCGTTTGACCACGGGATCTAGCCCTTTGACTTTGCACGGACGGGTTTTGACCAGTGGAACTATCGACCCGGTCGTGTTAGGTCAGCCTATACGAACACTTTAGAGCAACATCCGGGCCAAACCCACAGTAAGATCCCCTCCCTGTAGACCCGACGTGTCCGTTTCCCCCCTTCAGGTGCCGGCGGCGGCGCCGTCCGTGTGAGGGGGCACACCCCGGAGACGCGTGCCGCCTCTTCGGACATGCCAGCACACCACCCCGCATGTATTAGGGCCTGGTGCGACGCTCGGGTGGCATTGCTACCCCCCCACGGCCCCCTTCCCGCCTAACCCTGTAGCGTTTGACCACGGGATCTAGCCCTTTGACTTTGCACGGACGGGTTTTGACCAGTGGAACTATCGACCCGGTCGTGTAAGGTCAGCCTATACGAACACTTTAGAGCAACATCCGGGCCAAACCCACAGTAAGATCCCCTCCCTGTAGACCCGACGTGTCCGTTTCCCCCCTTCAGGTGCGGGCGGCGGCGCCGTCCGTGTGAGGGGGCACACCCCGGAGACGCGTGCCGCCTCTTCGGACATGCCAGCACACCACCCCGCATGTATGAGGGCCCGGTGCGACGCTCGGGTGGCATTGCTACCCCCCCACGGCCCCCGTCCCGCCTAACCCTGTAGCGTTTGACCACGGGATCTAGCCCTTTGACTTTGCACGGACGGGTTTTGACCAGTGGAACTATCGACCCGGTCGTGTAAGGTCAGCCTATACGAACACTTTAGAGCAACATCCGGGCCAAACCCACAGTAAGATCCCCTCCCTGTAGACCCGACGTGTCCGTTTCCCCCCTTCAGCTGCCGGCGGCGGCGCCATCCGTGTGAGGGGGCACACCCCGGAGACGCGTGCCGCCTCTTCGGACATGCTAGCACACCACCCCGCATGTATGAGGGCCCGGTGCGATGCTTGGGTGGCATTGGTACCCCCCCCCCCACGGCTCCCGTCCCGCCTAACCCTGTAGCGCTTGACCACGGGATCTAGCCCTTTGACTTTGCACGGACGGGTTTTGACCAGTGGAACTATCGACCCGGTCGTGTTAGGTCAGCCTATACGAACACTTTAGAGCAACATCCGGGCCAAACCCACAGTAAGATCCCCTCCGTGTAGACGCGACGCGTCAGTTTCCCCCCTCCAAGTGCGGGAGGCGGCGCCGTCCGTGTGAGGGGGCACACCCCGGAGACGCGTGCCGCCTCTTCGGACATGCCAGCACACCACCCCGCATGTATGAGGGCCCGGTGCGACGCTCGGGTGGCATTGCTACCCCCCCCCCCACGGCCCCCGTCCCGCCTAACCCTGTAGCGTTTGACCACGGGATCTAGCCCTTTGACTTTGCACGGACGGGTTTTGACCAGTGGAACTATCCACCCGGTCGTGTTAGGTCAGCCCATACGAACACTTTAGAGCAACATCCGGGCCAAACCCACAGTAAGATCCCCTCCCTATAGACCCGACGCGTCCGTTTCCCCCATTCAGGTGCCGGCGGCGGCGCCGTCCGTGTGAGGGGGCACACCCCGGAGACCCGTGCCGCCTCTTCGGACATGCCAGCACACCACCCCGCATGTATGAGGGCCCGGTGCGACGCTCGGGTGGCATTGCTACCCCCCCACGGCCCCCGTCCCGCCTAACCCTGTAGCGTTTGACCACGGGATCGAGCCCTTTGACTTTGCACGGACGGCTTTTGACCAGTGGAACTATCCACCCGGTCGTGTTAGGTCAGCCCATACGAACACTTTAGAGCAACATCCGGGCCAAACCCACAGTAAGATCCCCTCCCTCTAGACCCGACGCGTCCGTTTCCCCCCTCCAGGTGCCAGCGGCGGCGCCGTCCGTGTGAGGGGGCACACCCCGGAGACGCGTGCCGCCTCTTCGGACATGCCAGCACACCATCCCGCATGTATGAGGGCCCGGTGCGACGCTCGGGTGGCATTGATACCCCCCCCCACGGCCCCCATCCCGCCTAACCCTGTAGCGTTTGACCACGGGATCTAGCCCTTTGACTTTGCACGGACGGGTTTTGACCAGTGGAACTATCCACCCGGTCGTGTTTGGTCAGCCCATACAAACACTTTAGAGGAACATCCGAGCCAAACCCACAGTAAGATCCCCTCCCTGTAGACCCGACGCGGCCGTTTCCCCCCTTCAGGTGCCGGCGGCGGCGCCGTCCGTGTGAGGGGGCACACCCCGGAGACACGTGCCGCCTCTTCGGACATGCCAGCACACCACCCCGCATGTATGAGGGCCCGGTGCGATGCTCGGGTGGCATTGCTACCCCCCCCCCCACGGCCCCCGTCCCGCCTAACCCTGTAGCGTTTGACCACGGGATCTAGCACTTTGACTTTGCACGGACGGGTTTTGACTAGTGGAACTATCCACCCGGTCGTGTTAGGTCAGCCCATACGAACACTTTAGAGCAACATCCGGGCCAAACCCACAGTAAGATCCCCTCCCTTTAGACCCGACGCGTCCGTTTCCCCCCTCCAGGTGCCGGCGGCGGCGCCGTCCGTGTGAGGGGGCACACCCCGGAGACGCGTGCCGCCTCTTCGGACATGCTAGCACACCACCCCGCTTGTATGAGGGCCCGGTGCGACGCTTGGGTGGCATTGCTACCCCCCTCCCCCCACGGCCCCCGTCCCGCCTAACCCTGTAGCGTTTGACCACGGGATCTAGCCCTTTGACTTTGCACGGACGGGTTTTGACCAGTGGAACTATCGACCCGGTCGTGTTAGGTCAGCCTATACGAACACTTTAGAGCAACATCCGGGCCAAACCCACAGTAAGATCCCCTCCCTGTAGACCCGACGTGTCCGTTTCCCCCCTTCAGGTGCCGGCGGCGGCGCCGTCCGTGTGAGGGGGCACACCCCGGAGACGCGTGCCGCCTCTTCGGACATGCCAGCACACCACCCCGCATGTATTAGGGCCCGGTGCGATGCTCGGGTGGCATTGCTACCCCCCCACGGCCCCCTTCCCGCCTAACCCTGTAGCGTTTGACCACGGGATCTAGCCCTTTGACTTTGCACGGACGGGTTTTGACCAGTGGAACTATCCACCCGGTCGTGTTAGGTCAGCCCATACGAACACTTTAGAGCAACATCCGGGCCAAACCCACAGTAAGATCCCCTCCCTGTAGACCCGACGCGTCCGTTTCCCCCCTCCAGGTGCCGGCGGTGGCGCCGTCCGTGTGAGGGGGCACCGCCCGGAGACGCGTGCCGCCTCTTCGGACATGCCAGCACACCATCCCGCATGTATGAGGGCCCGGTGCGACGCTCGGGTGGCATTGATACCCCCCCCCCCCCCACGGCCCCCATCCCGCCTTACCCTGTAGCGTTTGACCACGGGATCTAGCCCTTTGACTTTGCACGGACGGGTTTTGACCAGTGGAACTATCGACCCGGTCATGTTAGGTCAGCATATACGAACACTTTAGAGCAACATCCGGGCCAAACCCACAGTAAGACCCCCTCCATGTAGACCCGACGCGTCCGTTTCCCCCTCCAGGTGCCGGCGTCGGCGCCGTCCGTGTGAGGGGGCACACCCCGGAGACGCGTGCCGCCTCTTCGGACATGCCAGCACTCCACCCCGCATGTATGAGGGCCCGGTGCGACGCTCGGGTGGCATTGCTACCCCCCCCCCACGGCCCCCGTCCCGCCTAACCCTGTAGCGTTTGACCACGGGATCTAGCCCTTTGACTTTGCACAGACACGTTTTAACCAGTGGAACTATCCACCCGGTCGTGTTAGGTCAGCCCATACGAACACTTTAGAGCAACATCCAGGCCAAACAAACAGTAAGATCCCCTCCCTGCAGACCCGACGCCTCCGTTTCCCCCCTTCAGGTGCCGGCGACGGCGCCGTCCGTGTGAGGGGGCACACCCCGGAGACGCGTGCCGCCTCTTCGGACATGCCAGCACACCATCCCGCATGTATGAGGGCCCGGTGCGACGCTCGGGTGGCATTGCTACCCCCCCCCCCCCCACGGCCCCCGTCCCACCTAACCCTGTAGCGTTTGACCACGGGATCTAGCCCTTTGACTTTGCACGGACGGGTTTTGACCAGTGGAACTATCCACCCGGTTGTGTTAGGTCAGCTCATACGAACACTTTAGAGCAACATCCGGGCCAAACCCACAGTAAGATCCCCTCCCTGTAGACCCGACGCGTCCGTTTCCCCCCTCCAGGTGCGGGCGGCGGCGCCGTCCGTGTAAGGGGGCACACCCCGGAGACGCGTGCCCTCTCTTCGGACATGCCAGCACACCATCCCGCATGTATGAGGTCCCGGTGCGATGCTCGGGTGGCATTGCTACCCCCCCCCCCCCCCCACGGCCCCCGTCCCGCCTAACCCTGTAGCGTTTGACCACGGGATCTAGCCCTTTGACTTTGCACGGACGGGTTTTGACCAGTGGAACTATCGACCCGGTCGTGTTAGGTCAGCCTATACGAACACTTTAGAGCAACATCCGGGCCAAACCCACTGTAAGATCCCCTCCATGTAGACGCGACACGTCCGTTTCCCCCCTCCAAGTGCCGGCGGCGGCGCCGTCCGTGTGAGGGGGCACACCCCGGAGACGCGTGCCGCCTCTTCGGACATGCCAGCACACCACCCCGCATGTATGAGGGCCCGGTGCGACGCTCGGGTGGCATTGCTACCCCCCCCCCCACGGCCCCCGTCCCGCCTAACCCTGTAGCGTTTGACCACGGGATCGAGCCCTTTGACTTTGCACGGACGGCTTTTGACCAGTGGAACTATCCACCCGGTCGTGTTAGGTCAGCCCATACGAACACTTTAGAGCAACATCCGGGCCAAACCCACAGTAAGATCCCCTCCCTCTAGACCCGACGCGTCCGTTTCCTCCCTCCAGGTGCCAGCGGCGGCGCCGTCCGTGTGAGGGGGCACACCCCGGAGACGCGTGCCACCTCTTCGGACATGCCAGCACACCATCCCGCATGTATGAGGGCCCGGTGCGACGCTCGGGTGGCATTGATACCCCCCCCCACGGCCCCCATCCCGCCTAACCCTGTAGCGTTTGACCACGGGATCTAGCCCTTTGACTTTGCACGGACGGGTTTTGACCAGTGGAACTATCCACCCGGTCGTGTTTGGTCAGCCCATACAAACACTTTAGAGGAACATCCGAGCCAAACCCACAGTAAGATCCCCTCCCTGTAGACCCGACGCGGCCGTTTCCCCCCTTCAGGTGCCGGCGGCGGCGCCGTCCGTGTGAGGGGGCACACCCCGGAGACACGTGCCGCCTCTTCGGACATGCCAGCACACCACCCCGCATGTATGAGGGCCCGGTGCGATGCTCGGGTGGCATTGCTACCCCCCCCCCCACGGCCCCCGTCCCGCCTAACCCTGTAGCGTTTGACCACGGGATCTAGCACTTTGACTTTGCACGGACGGGTTTTGACTAGTGGAACTATCCACCCGGTCGTGTTAGGTCAGCCCATACGAACACTTTAGAGCAACATCCGGGCCAAACCCACAGTAAGATCCCCTCCCTTTAGACCCGACGCGTCCGTTTCCCCCCTCCAGGTGCCGGCGGCGGCGCCGTCCGTGTGAGGGGGCACACCCCGGAGACGCGTGCCGCCTCTTCGGACATGCTAGCACACCACCCCGCTTGTATGAGGGCCCGGTGCGACGCTTGGGTGGCATTGCTACCCCCCTCCCCCCACGGCCCCCGTCCCGCCTAACCCTGTAGCGTTTGACCACGGGATCTAGCCCTTTGACTTTGCACGGACGGGTTTTGACCAGTGGAACTATCGACCCGGTCGTGTTAGGTCAGCCTATACGAACACTTTAGAGCAACATCCGGGCCAAACCCACAGTAAGATCCCCTCCCTGTAGACCCGACGTGTCCGTTTCCCCCCTTCAGGTGCCGGCGGCGGCGCCGTCCGTGTGAGGGGGCACACCCCGGAGACGCGTGCCGCCTCTTCGGACATGCCAGCACACCACCCCGCATGTATTAGGGCCCGGTGCGATGCTCGGGTGGCATTGCTACCCCCCCACGGCCCCCTTCCCGCCTAACCCTGTAGCGTTTGACCACGGGATCTAGCCCTTTGACTTTGCACGGACGGGTTTTGACCAGTGGAACTATCCACCCGGTCGTGTTAGGTCAGCCCATACGAACACTTTAGAGCAACATCCGGGCCAAACCCACAGTAAGATCCCCTCCCTGTAGACCCGACGCGTCCGTTTCCCCCCTCCAGGTGCCGGCGGTGGCGCCGTCCGTGTGAGGGGGCACCGCCCGGAGACGCGTGCCGCCTCTTCGGACATGCCAGCACACCATCCCGCATGTATGAGGGCCCGGTGCGACGCTCGGGTGGCATTGATACCCCCCCCCCCCCCACGGCCCCCATCCCGCCTTACCCTGTAGCGTTTGACCACGGGATCTAGCCCTTTGACTTTGCACGGACGGGTTTTGACCAGTGGAACTATCGACCCGGTCATGTTAGGTCAGCATATACGAACACTTTAGAGCAACATCCGGGCCAAACCCACAGTAAGACCCCCTCCATGTAGACCCGACGCGTCCGTTTCCCCCTCCAGGTGCCGGCGTCGGCGCCGTCCGTGTGAGGGGGCACACCCCGGAGACGCGTGCCGCCTCTTCGGACATGCCAGCACTCCACCCCGCATGTATGAGGGCCCGGTGCGACGCTCGGGTGGCATTGCTACCCCCCCCCCCACGGCCCCCGTCCCGCCTAACCCTGTAGCGTTTGACCACGGGATCTAGCCCTTTGACTTTGCACAGACACGTTTTAACCAGTGGAACTATCCACCCGGTCGTGTTAGGTCAGCCCATACGAACACTTTAGAGCAACATCCAGGCCAAACAAACAGTAAGATCCCCTCCCTGCAGACCCGACGCCTCCGTTTCCCCCCTTCAGGTGCCGGCGACGGCGCCGTCCGTGTGAGGGGGCACACCCCGGAGACGCGTGCCGCCTCTTCGGACATGCCAGCACACCATCCCGCATGTATGAGGGCCCGGTGCGACGCTCGGGTGGCATTGCTACCCCCCCCCCCACGGCCCCCGTCCCACCTAACCCTGTAGCGTTTGACCACGGGATCTAGCCCTTTGACTTTGCACGGACGGGTTTTGACCAGTGGAACTATCCACCCGGTTGTGTTAGGTCAGCTCATACGAACACTTTAGAGCAACATCCGGGCCAAACCCACAGTAAGATCCCCTCCCTGTAGACCCGACGCGTCCGTTTCCCCCCTCCAGGTGCGGGCGGCGGCGCCGTCCGTGTAAGGGGGCACACCCCGGAGACGCGTGCCCTCTCTTCGGACATGCCAGCACACCATCCCGCATGTATGAGGTCCCGGTGCGATGCTCGGGTGGCATTGCTACCCCCCCCCCACGGCCCCCGTCCCGCCTAACCCTGTAGCGTTTGACCACGGGATCTAGCCCTTTGACTTTGCACGGACGGGTTTTGACCAGTGGAACTATCGACCCGGTCGTGTTAGGTCAGCCTATACGAACACTTTAGAGCAACATCCGGGCCAAACCCACTGTAAGATCCCCTCCATGTAGACGCGACACGTCCGTTTCCCCCCTCCAAGTGCCGGCGGCGGCGCCGTCCGTGTGAGGGGGCACACCCCGGAGACGCGTGCCGCCTCTTCGGACATGCCAGCACACCACCCCGCATGTATGAGGGCCCGGTGCGACGCTCGGGTGGCATTGCTACCCCCCTCCCACGGCCCCCGTCCCGCCTAACCCTGTAGCGTTTGACCACGGGATCTAGCCCGTTGACTTTGCACGGACGGGTTTTGACCAGTGGAACTATCCACCCGGTCGTGTTAGGTCAGCCCATACGAACACTTTAGAGCAACATCCGGGCCAAACCCACAGTAAGATCCCCTACCTGTAGACCCGACGCGTCCGTTTCCCCCCTCCAGGTGCCGGCGGCGGCGCCGTCCGTGTGAGGGGGCACACCCCGGAGACGCGCGCCGCCTCTTCGGACATGCCAGCACAGCACCCCGCATGTATGAGGGCCCGGTGCGACGCTCGGGTGGCATTGCTACCC